>NW_024068012.1:0-281308 GCF_009389715.1 Phoenix dactylifera | reverse complement strand
GAACTCCTTGAGACCTAGATCGCTAGGAACATGGCATAATATGCAAAGAGAATTCTTGAAAAAATTCTTTTCCGCACAAAGGACTAACTTTTTGAAAAGGCACATTAGTAATTTCCAACAAAAAGACCATGAAACATTTTATGAATGCTGGGAGAGATTTAAAGATTTGCTTCTCTCTTGTCCTCATCATGGGTTTGAAACATGGAGAACCATTAGTTTCTTTTACAAAGGGTTGTCTCCATAGTTGAAACAATTTATAGAGACTATGTGCAATGGTCTATTTCTGGAAAAGCAACCCGATGAGGCATGAGACTATTTAGACTCTCTCGCAGAGACTGCACAATTATGGGATACGGGGGATAGAGTGAATAAACCTTTGCCTAAGCCTACTAGCATTGGACACGGGGGCCTTTACAACCTTAGTACTCAGGATGATATTCAGGCTAAAATGGCAGCCCTTAAAAGGAAGGTAGAGGAAATTGAACTTAGAAGGATTGAACCCATCAAGACCGTAGAACATAACAGCGAGTGTTGTAGGATTTGCGAGATGCCTGGCCATCTCATCACTAATTGCCCCACAATACCCGCATTCAAGGAAGTCTTGCACGATTAGGCCAATGTTATGAATACCTATCAAAAATCTTTCAATAATTCTTTTTTGGGTACTTACTGTTAGAAAACCCCGATCATGCCGCTGAAATTAAAAAAAATTCAGATGCAGCGGAAGAGGCATGTGCGGGATCAACCATTCATCGCATGAACGTTGTTCAAAAACCGTTCGTAGATAGATAAGGATTAAAAACTTTTAAAACCTTTAGAAGATCAGATCTTCACCTTGTGCGGATAGATGATCACCGCAAACTGAAGTTCGTGGTTTAGGATGAAGGTTCGCTTGAAGCCGTTCAAGTGCCCGGCCTCTATGGGTATCCACACGAAGTAGAGGACCGATCAAAGCTTCCTTGTCTCCCTGGGGTGCTAGCTCCCTTGCAGAGACAACTTTGGATGGCTGATTTCCTCTCTTTCAATCAACCCTTGATTGTGCTTGAGAGGAGGAAGAAGAAGGATGAAGTTTGAAGAAGAATCAAAGCCCCTGCAGCCTACTTCTTTTTCCTTGCGTTGGAACCAAGGAAGAGTGGAGGAAGGGAGCCGCCTAGCCTCTTCTTCTTTTCTTCTTGCTTGCGGATGAAACAAGGAGAGGGGAGAGGGTGGCTACGGCTGGGAGGAGAGGAGATTAATCACTTAGGGCGTCAGCCCCCTTTTCACCTCTTTATAAAGCATCTAGGGCTCCTACAAGTTAGGAGCCCTAGACCCTTTTCCAAGAGGGGCGCCGGCCCCTCTTGTGTTGCCGCACCAATCAAAAGGAGAGGGGCTGATGCCCCTCTTGCTTGGTTAACCTAATCCTCCTCTAAGGAGGATTAGGTGTCCCTCTCATGGTTTAGCCCTAATCTAATTAGGGTTTAACCAAATCATGAATCAATCGGGTTCAATCTTTGTTAGTCCTAATCCAATTAGAACTTGAATGAACCATAACTCAATTGAACTCTTCAATCCTAATCCAATTAGGAGTCATGTTGATTCATTGGATTAATAATTAATTAGGACTTAAGAAACCCTAATCCAATTAGGACTTATTTAATTTTAGTCCTAATCCAATTAGGACTCTAATTTGAATCCGAAGTCCTAATCCGATTAGGACTCTAGGAATCCTACTCCAAGTAGAAATCCAATTTTAATTCAAAACTCCTAATCTAATTAGGATTGTAGGAATCCTATTCCAAGTAGGAATCCCAATCCTACTCCAACTAGGATTCCCAGTCCTAATCCAATTAGGACTCTAGGAATCCTACTCGAAGTAGAATTTGTGTTTAAGTCCAATTAATTAATTTCCTTTGTTCCTTCTTCAACTGAATATCAATCGAATTAATTACTTGTGATTCCTAATCACGATTCTGTTAGATGTATGCCCTAGAAGCCAATCTGGCTGACACATTATTAATTCTAGGGACATAATTTTGTACTTGACCATTTATTATTGAATAAATAAAAGGCATCTTTTCGTTCATATGATTTATGTGTCTATGAATCGTCCAAGAAATTAATAAGATGATGATACATATTCTCAAGAGTTGAGAATTTGAGCCATGTATCATTGGTGATTAATTTCTAAAGGCTCCTGATCAATGGATCATCACGAGGACGGTGATCGATCCGATCAGTGCACAGATCACTTTCCTTCTGGATGGATGAGACTTGAGTCCACAGTGTAGGGACACTGAAGTGATAGTGCAGGTGCTTGTTAGAGAACAAGGGTACTGAGCGTGACCAAGACAAGAAGTCACTTGGATGTCTATCCACTCGTCAGTGACTTGCTTGATGTTGCAGTAGTGTGACTGGTCCTTTGACCTGCGATGCTTCGGCTACTCACAGTGAGGTTATTGTAGTTTGACTGTACACATACATGGTCTCTAGCCATATGGGTCCATGCAGTGTAGATTGGCTGCAGTAAGTTCACTGTAGGAGTAGGGTATGCACCTATAAGGAATCTATCGACCTTGATAGAAGAGGAGTGATCCTATGTGATTTGTTAGACTGAGTTCTAAGACCTTGGCCAGGGCAGTAATATAAAGTGGAAAAAGAGTTTTCCACTATCGAACTCAAGTCGAATAAATCTTGACATATGACAGACGATGGGGTTTGACGAGTTGCCCATGACTTCCGTCCTGTAGGGATCCACGATAGTAAGACTGTATCACATGTTAACTGCACCTAGAGGTTCACCATTCTATTCTGCTGGGTAGCCACTACATGCTGCTAGGTGTCACTGGTGGATGGTGGGACTCATAGGGATTGTCTCGATGATCAATAAACCCTAATGAGTAGAGTTGGAATCGTTCCAACCCATTGAAAGGAGTCTTCAATGATATTGTGATAGAGATCACAATATATCTCACTACCAGTCAGAGTAGAACCTATGGGGTCACACACACTAGAAGTATTGACCGATCTGATGGTTGAATAGTGATTAGGAATCACAAGTAATCAATTCGATTGATATTAAGTTGAAGAAGGAACAATGGGAATTAATTGATTGGACTTAAAACAAGAGTCCTACTTGGACTGGGAATCCTACTTGGACTGGGATTCCTACTTGGACTGGGAATCCTAGTTGGAGTAGGACTGGGATTCCTACTTGGAATAGGATTCCTACAATCCTAATGAGATTAGGAATTTTGAATTAAAATCGGATTCCTACTTGGAGTAGGATTCCTAGAAATCCTAATTGGATTAGGACTTCGAATTCAAATAGAGTCCTAATTGGATTAGGACTAAAATTAAATATGTCCTAATTTGGATTAGGATTCCTTAAGTCCTAATTAATTATTAATCTAATGAATCAACATGACTCCTAATTGGATTAGGATTGAAGAGTTCGATTGAGTCATGGTTCATTCAAGTTCTAATTGGATTAGGACTAGCATAGATTGAACCCGATTGATTCATGATTTGGTTAATCCTAATTAGATTAGGACTAAACCATGAGAAGGGCACCTAATCCTCTTTGGAAGAGGATTGGGTTAACCAAGTAAGAGGGGCATCAGCCCCTCTTCACTTAGTTGATGCGACATGAAGAGAGAAGGGGCCGGCGCCCCCTCTTGGAAAGTAGTCAAGGGCTCCTAACTTGTAGGAGCCCTTCATCCTTATAAAAGAAGGACTAGGGCCGGCGCCCTAGATGAACCTTTCCTCCTCTTCAAGCCGTGGCCACCCCCTCTCCATCTCCTCTTGTTTCAGCCGCAAGCAAGCGAAGAAGAAGATCCAAGTGTTGGCGGCCTCCTCCCCTTCCCTTCCTTCATCCAACGCAAGGAAGAAAAGAAGGCTGCGTGGGGATTCTTCTTCATCCTCTTCTTCATCCTTCTTCTTCCTCCTCTCAAGCATATTCAAGAGTTGAAAGAAAGAGAGGAGATCAGCCATCAAAAGAAGTCTTTGCAAGGGAGCTAGCACCCCGAGAAGACAAGAGATCTTTGATCAGGTCCTCTGCTTCGTGTGGATACCCGTAGAGGCCGGACGTTTGAACGGCTTCAAACGAACCCTCAACCTAAAACCACGAGTTTCAGTTTGCGGTGATCATCTACCCGCACAAGGTGAAGATTTGATCTCCCTAAAGGTTTTAAAAGTATTAATCCTTACCTAACTACGAACGGTTCATGAAACAACGTTCATGCGATGAACGTCGATCCCGCACATGCCTCTTCCGCTGCCATCTGATTTAATTTTTGAAATATCAGCGGCATGGGCGGGTTCCCAACAGTGGTATCAGAGCCTAGGCTTCGTAGATTAAGGTAAGAATTAAATATCTAAAGGCTTATTAGATCTGAAAATTGAATGATCATGCATGCTGAAAATTTCTGCATGCAGATTTTTCAGGGGTGCTGATTTTTGCATGCTGATTTTTATGTGATAAAATGATGATTCTAATTGCGTTGTTAATGAGATTACAAAGTTTAGAATCATGATTAGCATGATCAGCAACCTATGTCATGACATAATCAGTTAGTTTTCAGATCTGAAAATTATAATTGTTGCATATGGTGATGATCATAGGATTCAAACCCTTTTGGTATCAAATGTAATGACCTGCGATGTGATCTGCGATGTCATGTAATTTTTCAGATGCTTGCATGTATCTTATTTGATGTTTTGAGAGGCCTGCGTGCCTCCTAAAAGGAGATGTAATTTATTTTTATTTTTATTTTACATCTGGTTGTATTTCTGTGATGTGATGTACGTCAACGATCAAGTCGAAGACGATGCATGAGATGAACAGGGGTCTAAGTGGTTGATGGCGATTGGATCAAGAGTTGGTCAAGGATCGAATCAAGGAGGCTTGGAACCAATTCAAGAGTTGAAGACCAGTTGATCGATTGACGTGCATGTGCTTGTAATACGACCTAACTAGAATCCATGATCATCACCTATTTAAAGTTTAGCTTTAATTTGATGCTGCGATTATAGCTGCCTGTGATGTGCCATTTGCATGTGATGTGAATGCGAGTCGGGTAGATAGGTTTACATGTGATGTAGCAAACCCAATTGAGACCTAAATCAAAACCTCCTCAATCAAGTCGAGAGTGAACCGACATGAGCAAGTCATATTAGATTAATTGATCTAATTGGTGTCTAGGAAAGCATAAAAGGTGGTTACTTAATTAGGACCTTACTCTCTGAGTAAGGGGAGCCTCCCACCTACTTACCTGGCCAATTGTTCGATTACCTCTTATGAAGGGCTCAAGTTGCAAACACTAAGACCTGATTAACCAATATTAAGTCAATAGGTCTTCCACTGTAGTAGAGCTGCTAAGGCCTTTCTGATGTTGATTTGTCTCGGCTGGACACAGTGGTCAAGTTGCATCGGGGGGCTAGACCTCTCTATAGACATAAGATGTTGTAGGATAAAGGTGGGGTTGGGCACCAATAACTGTTAGGTAAGGACCCAATGACGACTTTATTCCTACGGTTATACGGTGGGTCTGACTTAACTAAGAAATAGGACCAATAACTGTTAGGTGAGGTCTTCATGGCTTAGAGACCAAGTTACACTGCACCATGCTTGAGAAGCATTGTACAAGAGTTGTACACTCATTCATCTATGTGTCACCAATAACTGTTAGGTGAGGTGGCATGTAAATCGGTGGGACCGCAGTACCCACTAGAAATCCTAGTCGTGTGGGATTTCCGTTTCCCTACCAGGGGAGTGTGAGGGATTCGAGAAAATAGTGGGAGTTACATTTGTTCTAAAAGACCTTAGAACAGATTAGGATCAAGTACAAAAGTCTAACTAGAATCTTTACTCTCTGCAGATACAATGTCAGCTTCA
Source organism: Phoenix dactylifera (assembly GCF_009389715.1). Classification (NCBI taxonomy): domain Eukaryota; kingdom Viridiplantae; phylum Streptophyta; class Magnoliopsida; order Arecales; family Arecaceae; genus Phoenix; species Phoenix dactylifera. Next base: position 275,436 of record NW_024068012.1, on the reverse strand, counting down.
AACCCTTTGACCCGTATTCTTGAGACCAACCGACTGACCAGAACCAATTACAAAGACTGGCTTAGAAATCTCAAAATTGTTTTGGACTGTGAGAAAATAGGCTACATACTCGATTCAGATATCCCCACACTACCAACACGTCCTACTGATGTTCAACATGAGATGCATAAAAAGTGGTTGGATGATGACACTGAAAGTGAATCCTAGGTTCTTCGGTGTTTAGCATGCTGAATTTTTTTTTTTTTTGAAAACCATGGCTGAACCTGATCGGGTTGCCTACGTACCCCTTCATAAGGGGGATCAAGCCATACGTAGTTCTTTTTAAGTTTTAAAACGCAGCGGAAAAACCGAATCAAACAATTTAATTCATGCATGCTTACAAGATCAAATCTAGAAATCAGCACCTTAAGAACACATAGGATTATGCCGGAATCGTTTAAACAATTATGCTAAAACTTCTATGCATGATTAACTATCAGATCTGAAACTTAAGAACTCTATTTCAATTAATCTCCGAATATCCATCGAATGGATTCTGGAGATATCTCCGTGAGGAGCCCCAAAAGAGGGTAAAACCTCGGAGAATTGGACCTAGACCTTGACACCATAATAAATAATTAATGCTAGATTAGTACCTTTTATGATGGATGAAAGTTGTGAATCTGATTCTTGACTTCGCAGCCACGCACACAAATGGCCTCTACGAGAAGTACACGCGAAGTCCTGAAGGATCTTCTTCCGCAACAGTGCTAGCAGCTGCAGAACACTTGAAAGCTGAAATCTGCCCGCCGGGATTCAATCAACTCTTGATCAATCGTCTTGAAGCAGATAGAGATGAGGTTTGTAAGGGAAGTAGAGGACTCAGATCTAATCTTGAATCTTCTAGATATTCACCCTGAAAACCCTATCTAAAATGGAGAAGAAGAGGAGGAGGAGGCGGGTGAGGAAGAAGGCTGCAATGGATGTGTTTTTGGTGCCCATATTTGACCCCTTTTAATGGCCTCCGAATTTTCATTCAAAATTTGAAATTTATTTTTAGAAAACCTCTTTTAGTTGGCACATGCAAAGGAATAGGAACAACCCAAATCAGATCTCAACCAAATCTGATTTAAATTCAAATTTTAAACACATGTGCAAGAGGGAAGGAATTTGAAATCCATGCGGCAAGGTAAAACACTTCATAATTTCGAAATCACCTCTTAAAATTCGAATTTAATCCATTCAAAAACTCAGACGCCACCTTGGATGATGGTTTGAGTGATTAAAATCATTTAACACATTGCTTAATGTTTGAATTTAAATTCAAATAACAAACAATGTCGCCATGTGTCAAGCAATGGGTCCATGTGCCATGCAATAATTTTGGTTTATTTAAAATTCATGAAATCCAATTCCATGTCACCAATAATTGCCACATCATCTGAGCCTAATCCCCTTGGGTTGCACCTAATCAAATTTGGTCAAACCCGAATTAAAACAAAGCAATTTGGTTGAACCCAATCTAATCAGGTCAGACCCTGATTGAGCTCAAATTGAATCCAATTCAATTTTGGCTCATGCAAACTCAATCAAATTGAATTATTACTTTGTGTTGGACCTAATTCAATTAGGTCAATCCCCAATTAAGAACAAATTAATTTAAAATTAATTTGATCAGCTTAAGTCCTTTTTGATTCTGACCTAATCCAATCAGGTCAAAACCCTGATTGAGCCCAAACTTGAATCCAATTCAATTTGGCTCATCCTTAGCACAATTACTCAATCAAATTGAGTTTATTAGTAATTTAATTACTAATTAATCCTTCAATAATTACTTTAATTATTTTATAAGATAATTTGCCAATCAAATTGACCAAATTATCCCTGAATGATTCTTAATCATTCATCAGCTTTCTTGATCAATCAGGAATCTTCTATGCGTGTGACCTCATAGGTTCGAACCTAAGCCGGTAGTATAGGAACAATTTTCTACACTAATCGATGTGACCATCTAACAATGGTACCCGACGTCCGGATAGGTCGAATATATGCGAAGCAAATATTCTGGAACCCTGAACTATGGTTACTGTATAATTCAATCCCTTTGACTCCTAATGCCAGGATGACTTAGAGCTCACTGTCAACCCTATAATTAGTACATCCATTATGTGATTAACTTTAGATATCCCGTGACTCCTCACTGGGATTACCCTGGCCAAGGTTGTGCTAAATTAATCACAAGACATTATCTCCTGTTTTCAGGAGGGGTCAATTCCATCTTGACTCACAACTGACTACGCAAGTACTTGACTGCACCCAGTGACCTTCCGTCACTGAATTAGAAATTCAGGTAGTCCGGTACCAAAGTACAGTGAGTTGCTTGCTAGTCACAGGTTGCGGTCTCAGGTCAGAGGGCCAAACTTATACCCATATCCACTCGGAACATCTCTCGATAGTAGAGCGTTCCGGAATTGGTCACGTTTAGTGAAATGTACTTCTACACTTCACTTGTGTGGCATACCAGTGTCTCCACACTCCTTGGTTAAGAGGACAACCAACATATATGTCACACAATGACCTAATCTCGATAATGTTGTCGTCCTAGTAACAACATATCATTTCGTCACAAACAAGTTTAAGGACTCAAAGATAAATCCTCCTTTATCATAATATAAGTCCTAAGGACTTCATCATATAAGAGTTCATTTGAAGATGAAATGATGAATAATGCCAAATAACACTTTATTAATTTGTCAATTAATTTACAAAATTCAATCATCAATATGCTGACGATTGACATTTAGGATACAAATTCCAACGACTCCCACTTAGCCTAATGTCAATCGGCACAGTATCTAATACCCATCTTCGACCTGTGTTCGTCGAACTCTTTGATGCCGAGGACTTTGGTAAATGAGTCAGCCAGATTTTCTTTTGTGTCAATCTTCTGAAGATCAATATCACCTCGATCGATGATCTCTCGAACCAGGTGGTAGCGACGTAGAATATGCTTGGTCCGCTGATGTGCTTTGGGTTCTCTTGCTTGAGCTATGGCCCCAGTATTGTCACAAAATACAGGCACTGGACCATCAATGGAGGGTGTCACTCCAAGCTCGGTGATGAACTTCCGCAACCATACAGCTTCCTTGGCGGCATCAGATGCTGCGATATATTCTGCTTCACATGTAGAATCTGCCACTGTATGCTGCTTGGAACTCTTCCAGCAGATGGCCCCACCCTTAAGAGTGAAGATATATCCTGACACGCTCTTGCTATCATCTTGATCTGACTGAAAACTTGAATCAGTATATCCCTCAAGTTTTAAGTCAGAATCACCATAGACAAGCCACTGATCTTTAGTATTTCTCAAATACTTAAGAATGGTTTTTACAACCTTCCAGTGGTTGCTACCTGGATCAGACTGGTATCTGCTCACTACTCCTAGTGAGTATGCCACGTCTGGTCTAGTACATGTAATGGCATACATTATAGATCCCACTGCCGAAGCATATGGAATTCTATCCATACTCTCTCTTTCTTGAGGGGTTGTCGGACAATCCCTTTTAGAGAGGTTAATTCCATGGCCCATCGGAAGATAGCCTTTCTTGGAATTAATCATACTGAACCTCTTCAGTATAGTATCAATGTATGTGGATTGGGATAATCCGAGCAATCTTCTAGATCTATCTCTATAGATCTTCATCCCTAGGATGTAAGATGCTTCTCCCAAATCCTTCATGGCAAATTGAGATGATAGCCAAACCTTTATTCCTTGTAATGCAGGAATGTCATTTCCGATTAAAAGAATGTCATCCACATACAAAATAAGGAATATAATAACTGAACCATTTGCCCATTTATAAATGCAAGGTTCCTCTTCATTCTTAATGAAGCCATATGTTTTGATTACCTTATCAAAACGTATATTCCAACTCCGTGAAGCTTGCTTTAATCCATAAATGGATTTTTGAAGCTTGCACACTTTAGACTCATCTGCAGATGTAAAACCTTCAGGTTGTATCATATACACTTCCTCTTCTAAATCTCCATTTAGAAATGCGGTCTTTACATCCATTTGCCAGATTTCATAGTCTAAATGTGCTGCTATCGCAAGCACAATCCGAATGGACTTGAGCATTGCCACAGGAGAAAACGTCTCGTCATAGTCAATACCATAACGTTGACGATAACCCTTGGCAACCAAACGGGCTTTATAGGTCTCTACCTTTCCGTCTGCGCCCCGTTTCCTTTTGAATATCCACTTACACCCTATGGATTTAATTCCTTCGGGTGGGTCAACTAATGTCCAAACATCATTGACCTTCATGGATTCCATTTCGGATTGCATGGCTCCAAGCCATTTATCAGAGTCATACCTCTGCATTGCATCCATATATGTGATCGGATCCTCATCGTTTTCATCAAGTTCGATAGGATCCCCATCCCGGACCAAGAAACCGTAGTATCTGTCCGGCTGACGTGGTACTCTACCCAATCGCCTTAATGGTGCATCTAATATGGGTTCTGGATCTGATCTAATCAAATCCGACTCAACTGGTTCAGTAGATGGTGTCGGATCTTCTACATGTTGAACTTCTCTAAGCTCAACATTAGAGCTATTTGTTCCTTCACCAAGGAATTTCTTTTCTAAGAAAATTGCTCTATTGCTTACGAATAACTTTTGTTCTTCAGCAAAGTAGAAGTAATATCCTTTAGTTTCTTTAGGGTAACCAACAAAGAAACATTTGTCAGACTTGGGTTCAAGTTTGTCTGTCTTCAAATGTTTGACGTACGCCGGACACCCCCAAATCCTAAGGTGAGAGAGCATCGGCTTACATCCAGTCCACATCTCATGTGGTGTTTTATTTACAGACTTACTTGGAACCTTATTTAGAATATAGCAGGCTGACTCAAGAGCATATCTCCAAAAGGATATGGGCAGATTAGCAAACCCCATCATGGATCGAACCATGTCTAACAGAGTTCGATTTCTCCTTTCTGACACACCATTATATTGTGGTGTACTAGGAGGAGTCCATTAGGAGAGAATTCCATTTTCTCCTAGATATGTCAAAAATTCACTGGAGAGGTATTCACCTCCTCGATCTGATCGAAGAGTTTTAATACTCTTTCCAGTTTGTTTTTCTACTTCATTACGATATAATTTGAACATTTCAAATGATTCAGATTTATGTCTCATTAAATAGACATAACCATACCTAGAAAGGTCGTCTGTAAACGTAATGAAATATGAATACCCACCTCTAGCATCTGTGCTCATTGGCCCACATACATTAGAATGTACAAGGGTCAATAAATCACTGGCTCGTTCACCTTTTCCGGTAAAAGGTGATTTGGTCATTTTACCAAGAAGACATGATTCACAGGTTGTCAATGATTCACAATCATTAACATCAAGGATTCCCTCTTTACTTAACCTGTTCATCCTATTCTTGTTAATATGACCTAGCCTATGATGCCAAAGGTAGACATCCGTGACATTATCTATTCTAGGGCGCTTATTGGATTTATACATTACATGAACAGGCTGTGACAAAATGTAAATGCCATTACTCAGAATTCCATTCATTACAACAACACCATTCCAAATGACATTGCAATAATCCTTTTTTATTGATATTTCATAACCATTTTTGGCCAAAAGGCCTACAGAAATGATATTCAATAGAAAACTTGGACAATAGTGACAATCACTAAGGACATTTACATGAGAGCTGAATTCAAGTTTAAGAATTCCTAAAGCTAGAACTGGAACTGGTCTTCCATCTCCAACATTCAGGAACCTTTCTCCTTCTTCAAACCTCTTACTGACTTGTAGCCCCTGCAACGAATTGCAAATATTAAAAGGACTACCGGTATCCAATACCCAGGTCGGATTATCACAAATAGAAAAATTGCAAGGTGTTATCATATAAGTACCTTGATTGGCAACTGATTGCCCACTTTTCTTAGGCCGGTTCGGATCGAGGGATGCAATGTAAAGAGGACAGTTCCTCTTCCAATGTCCTTGCTTCTTGCAGAAGAAGCACTCCGCCTTGCTCTGATCAGGCTTTTTATTCTTTTTCTGACTAGGCTGAGCATGGTGCACCTGTTTCTTTTGGATTTTATTTTTCTTTTTCCCTTTCTTAAAGGAGCGACCCTTGGATGAACCTCCCACTAAATTCACCGTCTTCTTAAGAAGTTGGTGATCATTCTCAAACGTCTGTAGTAACCCCAACAATTGGTGATAATTCACTACAGGTTTCGTCATACGAAAATGAGTGAGAAAAGGACGGTATGATCCAGGCAATGAGTTTAGTATGGCATCCTTCCCCAATTGATCATGAAAGGGAAAGCCAAGAGAGCTTAGACGCTCGATCAACTCAATCATGTACAGTACATGATCAGTTACCGAGGTCCCATCTTTCATTCGGGCGCTGAAGATGGCACAACTAGTTTTGTGCCTCTCAACGTCGTCAGGAACGCCGAATGATTCATTCAACACTTGAATGATATCTTCCGGCTGCGTATTCTCAAAACGCCTACTAAACTCATCACTCATTGCTGCCAACATGATGCATCGAACAGTGATCCGGTCACTGAGCCACTTCTGATAAGTGTCTCTGGCCGATCTTGATGCATTAGCAGCGGGCTGCTCAGGTGCTTGATCCGTTATCACATAAAGGATCCTCTCATGCTCTAGCACTATTTTCAGTTTCCTATGCCAATTATTGAAATTTGGACCAGTCAACTTGTCATTGTCCAACAATGAGCGAAGTGATAAATTAGTGGCCATTTCTGCATAAAAAGAAAATTTGGCTATTAGTATATGAATTGACTAAACACAGTAGACTTGGACTTTAGTCTAAAGATATTCCCACTATTTTATACAAATTGGTAGCCTCTACCTCTAATTCGAAAAATTACTCCTAATTCTTTAGTGGGCACTAGAACCCAATAGATCCCATATAGGCCCGAGTGTGGCTCGGCCAACCCATATGCACCTATTGGTAGGTTCTTAACCAATTGCTTCACCAAGCAACTTCTAGTGATGATTTTGCCCTAGATTTTCCGGCAGGCGTGTGGCGCCTCCACCGAATACCCTAGTCAGGTCCAACCATTAAATGATAGGGTTAAGTCTAATCAATTAATAGACGACCAAGCCCGAGTGTGGCTCGGCTCACCTGACCGCCTATTGAAGGTACACTTAACTCATCATATATTGAATGACAATTCCAATGCTTGATAAGTACCAGGCGTGTGGCGCCTCCAATAATTATCAAAACATTGGGGACCCATTATCACCCAACTTAATGGGAGGCTATGACCTAGTTATCTCCATAACCATTTCATTTTAAGGACCTAATAATTTTAGAGGATTTCATAATTAGGATAGATGAGAAGATCCGATTAGTCTAATTTCTCCCACTGACTTCACCAAATCAGATTAGACTCAAACCGGTTAAGGAGACACCTAAATCAGTCATACTGATTTTCCTTAAGGCATGGGCTAACTCGAATCATTAAGTGATCCAATCAAAATGTGATTGACCATGTCGGCCAGGTAAGTGAGATCGGTGGAAGGGATATGCCATTAACTCGACAAAGACGAATCAGTGCGAGTAGCTCCCAATTAAAAACCACCGGTCAAAACTGCCAAACTTACCTTAGACACCGACTGGTTAATCAATTTCGATTTGATTACTCAAATGACTCGGGTTACACCTCTGAGCCTAAATCAAGTTCCATCTTAGTCTAATCAAAGACATGGAATTAATCAATCTACAACTATTGTATTTAACCTAGAGTTTTCTTGACCTAATCTAGTTACTACTTAATTAGATTTGATCAATTAACTCTAATTAGACCATGTTTGATTCTAACCTTAGGTCTAACCCAATCCTAAGAACTTGATTCAAGCTAACCCATATGCCCAAAGAATTATGCAATGTCAATTAATTGAGTTACAATTCTATTTCATAACACTTAATTCTCAATTAAGTTTAGACTTATGAAAGTTTTGATCATTGCATATTTCTTTTTAATTACATATTAATTACAATCTTTCAGTTCTTAAAACACATTTTCAGATCTGAGTTTTTGTAATTAATCACATGTAATCAGATTTAATTCATGTTTAAGTCATTATGTTTTATGTGTTAGCATCCCTCATGTTCCATGAAAATTCGAAATAATTTTCAGATTGCAGCGGAAAAACTATGCGGGATCCGTTCATCGCATGAACGTATTTTAAAACCATTCGTTTGTAGATAGATTAGAATTAAATTATTTTAAATCATTTTAAAATCATTAAGAAGATCAGATCTTCACCTTGTGCGGGTAGATGGTCTCCGCAAATCTGATTTACGTGGTATTTGATCAAGGCTCAGTGGAAGCCGCACACGCGTCCGGCCTCTACAGGTATCCACACGAAGTACTGACTCGATCGAAGCCTTTGGATCTCACCGGAGTGCTAGCTCCCTTGCAGAGATGGCTATGGATGGCTGAAGTCCTCTCCTTTGAATCAACCTTTGATTGGCTTGAGAGGAAGAAGAAGAAGGACGGATTTAGGAAGAAGAAAACAAGACCCGCAGCCTTTCTCTTTTTCTTCCTTTTTGGAACCAAGATGAAGAAGGAAGAGGGCGTCCCAAGCTTTTCTTTTTCTTCTCTTGATTGTGGTTCAAAGGAGGAAGATGGAGGAGGGTGCTCACGACTGGAATGAGGAGAAAACATACATTTTTTTCGAAATTCCATGCTCCCTTTTAATTAGTTAAGAGATAAGGATGAGTTCCTATTTTTTAGGAACTCATCTTTATCTCTTCTTTTGGCTAACAAGGAGGGGCGTGCGCCCCTTCTCTTTCTCCCACGCACACCCCAAGGGGAGGGGCATGGGCCCCTCCCTCAAGTTCATTTAAATCTGCTATTTAAATAAATTAAAGGGGGTTTTAATTTGGGTCCATTGCATGAGTCCAATCCTAGTCAAAATAGGATTTTTATGAACCCATTTCAATTTCCTCCAATTTCTAATCCAATTAGAATTTAATTGAGCCATGACTCTATTGAACTCTTCAATCTTAATCCAATTAGGAGTCATGAAATTAATTAGATTAAATTTAAAATTAATTAGGACTTAAGAAAATCCTAATCTAATCAGGACTTGTTCAATTTTCAGCCCTAAGACAATTTGGACTTTAGAAATCCTATTCCAAATAGGATTCTAATTTAATTTGAAATTCTAATCCAATTAGGACTCCAAAGATCCTACTCCAAGTAGGACTCATGATCTAGTCCAATTAATTAAATCCAATTAATTAAATTAAATTACAATCCGATTACAATTATTCCTTCTTCTAGCCACTAACTCTTAGCGGGTTTTCATTTATCAATCTAATTGATTATTTGTGATTCCTAATCACATTCAACCATTGGATCGGTCAATACCTCTAATGTGTGTGACCCCATAGGTTCCATTCTGACTGGTAGTGAGATATATTATGATCTCTATCACAATATCATTAAAAACTCCTTTCAATGGGTTGAAACAATTCCAACTCAACTCACCTGGGATTATCGACCATCGAGATGATCCCTGTGAGTCTCACCATCCACCAGTGACACCTAGCAGTATGTAGTGGCCACCCAGCAGAATAGAATAATGAACCTCTAGGTGCAGCAATCGTATGATACAGTCCTTCTATCGTGGATCCCTACAGACCGGAGGTCATGGATAACTCGTCAAACCCCGTCGTCTGTCATATGTCTAGATTTATTTGACTTGAGTTCGATAATGAAAAACTCTTTCTCCACTTTATATTACTGCCCTGGCCAAGGTCTTAGAACTCAGTCTAATAAATCACATAGGATCACTCCTCTTCTATCAAGGTCGATAGATTCCATGTAAGTGCATACCCTACTCCTACAGTGAACTTACTGCAGCCAATCTACACTACAAGGACCCATATGGCTAGAGACCATGTATACGTGTAGTCAAACTACAATAACCTCACTGTGAGTAGCCGAAGCACCGCAGGTCAAAGGACCAGTCATACTACTGCAACATTAAGCAAGTCACTAACGAGTGGATAGACATCCAAGTGACTTCTTGTCTTGGTCACGCTCAGTACCCTTGTTCTCTAATAAGCACCTGCACTATCACTTCAGTGTCCCTACACTGTGGACTCGAGTCTCGTCCATCCATAAGGAAAGCGATCTGTGCACTGATCGGATCGATCACCGTCCTCGTGATGATCCATTGATCATGAGCATTTAGAAATTAATCACCAATGATACATGGCTCAAATTCTCAACTCTTGAGAATATGTACCATCATCTTATTAATTTCTTGGACGATTCATAGACACATAAACAATATGAATGAAAAGATGCCCATTTATTATTCGATAATAATAAAGTCAAGTACAAATTTATGTCCTATAATTAATAATGTGTCCACCAGATTGGCTTCTAGGGCATACATCTAACAATCTCCCACTTGCACTAAAGCCAATCAGACATATATCTAAGTCCCATCTTCTCAAGGTGGGCTTCTGTCTTCTGCTGATTTAACTGCTTAGTGAGCGGGTCTGCCACGTTGTCTGCGGAGTCTACTCTCTGTACCTCGACATATTTCTTCTCGAGGTATTCGCGTATGAGGTGAAAGCGCCGCTCTATGTGCTTGGACTTCTGATGAGACCTTGGCTCCTTAGCAAGAGCTATGGCGCCATTATTATCGCAGTAGAGTGTGATGGCATCCGATGGCATTACATCTAGCTCTGCAATGAATTTGTTGAACTAGAAGGCTTTCTTTGCAGCTTCAGAGGCGGCGATATACTCAGCTTCCATGGTAGAATCAGCAATGATCGGTTGTTTGGAACTCTTCCAATTTACCGTACCACCATTGCACAAGAACATATGATCGGTTATTTCAATTTCAAAAATAAACCACGCAATAGCACGTATCCTGTAGGATAGTGATTACGGGTGTCGGTCCACAGGGATTGAAGAATAAGTTATTTTTCTTTTAAAAATAAATCAACAAGAAGGATTTGCTAACTTGATTTAACTAAATCAAACTATGAGTACGGATTGAAATTTTATCAAAGTAAATAGATCTAGGGTTTGGAATCCACCACATAGCATTGCATCAAGGATTGTGTTCTTAATCTTATCTTTTGGAGAGGCATGCAATTTTGGCTACAAGCCTTATAAAATAAAAGCATAAAGAGTTTTAGGAAGATCCATCTTCGGTATAGCATGAAGTGTCTACCTAAGTATGCTAATCTAGGGTGTAGCACATCTCATCTTCCTAGGCATGGATCATCTTAGACTACTTTAGCAACATGAATAGTAAATGGCATGCTCAAGGTTTAAACATCATAAAATAATTTTTCATTGAGAATGAGAATTTAAACAAACTCCAAAAAGATTAAAAGAGTAAGAACTACAATGCCCTGTTACATTGCTAGGGCTTCATCCAGCCCTAGACTAGGTGTTCAGCCGCGCATGGTGGCCGGATGTCCTTCCATCTTCAAATGAAAGCCTTCACCTCTCATTCTTCCCAGAATAACACAAACTCTTCTCTTTCCTCCCCTCTCTCTTCTTTTTTTTTTTATTTCTTTCTCTCGGCTGGTGGCTTCTTCTTCTTCACCGAAATAGGGGTTCTCCCCTGTTTTCTTTCTTCTCAACCGAGCTCCCCCCTGCCACCGAACGCCCTCCTCCTTTTATAGTGGATGAATGGCGTCAATGGCGTGGCTGGATCTTGGGAGGGATCCGTGGAGCGTTTGATTGTAATGGCCGGAAATGAAGCCGGCCGCTGGATCGACGGGAGGTGGAGGGAAGAGGATGAGATGGCCGCGGGATCGATGGGAGGTGCTGATGCGGAGTATCTGGATCTCGGAGAAGCCGGGGACTGAGCTGTAGATGAATGCCGAGCTGGGTTTCCGGCGGTTGGGAGCCGATCACGGCTTGGTGCTAGGGATGAATCCGGACGGAAAGATGTTGCAGGTGCTGTGCAAACGATGAATTGGAAGCGTTACGATCGGAAGGAGAGGCGGGGGATCCGGTCGCTGGCTACACCCCGTGGAACTCGTGCTGGAACGGGCTGATGCGGAGCATTTGATTCCCGACGGTTGGCTCGTTGATTGCAGCGGAGGAGTGATCGCCGGTGGAGCATCCGGGAATGAAGACGACGCCGTGGCCGGATGCGGAAGACGCCCCGCTAATTTCCCTCTTGGGTTTGGCACGCGGCTGAGGGAGGATCGGGTTGTGGATCTGGCTGGCGGGCTCGACGGGAGGAGCCGTGGACGGTCGGGATGCACTGCGGGGAAGAAGATGAACAGTGGCTTTTTGTTTACATTATTATTTTTTTTTTGTAACACTGTTCATATGAACAGTGTTTCACGGGACACTGTTCATATGAACAGTGAATTCCCCGAAATTATTTTTATTTATTTTATTATATTCATTATTTTCTTTTTTTTGTGTTTTTAAATTTATAAATTTTATATGAAGGCAGGTAAAGAATTGGTTGGGAGTTACTTTGGGTTTGAAGTGGGTCATGATTGTTGATTTGGCTTGAACTTGTTCTCGAGCCCAATGTCATTTAATTCTTACTAAACTGCTTCAGATTGGACTCAACCAGATCAGACCGTGACTTAATAAAAGGGTTAATCAAATATTTTTCTATACAATTATAACTTTCAATCAAATCAGGACCAAAGCCCATTTAGTTATAACCTTAGTCGGGTCAACACAATCTCCTTATATAATTTTTTTTTGTAGTTTTCATGAAAGATTGCAACCAAGGGAGAGACAAGTTCAGAATCTAGTTTAAGAGAATAATTACCATATTTTAAACTTACTTCAATGTTTGTTCAATTTCATGGTAAAATATGTATTTATCAGTTTAAAAATATTGATAAGTGCTATGGAAAGGTAACTAAATTATAAATTATTAAGCACTTATCACACCCCCAAACCTATGTTTTGCTAGTCCTCGAGCAAAATAAAACTAGAAAAGAAGAATTCTAACTCACTTTCGCAGGCATCGCGGTTACATTTACCATATGTAACAAGGCTTTAAACCCCTAGGTTACCCTAGTGGACGAGTTGTAGTCTCGTGAGGATTTTCAGTGAAGATACCCATAAACTTCAGTAAATCATTTATTATTATTGTTATTCTTAATTTTTTTTTTTTTTAGATTGATTGATCTATGAAGTGAAAATCAAATTCCAAATGCATACTAGTAAAGAATTTCAAAAACTCTCTCTCTTTTTTTTATTAAAATCTAATTTAAGATACATAAATGATGAAAATTTCAAAGCACACACGGTTTTATTTACTAAATCAGCCCAAATCCTAGGTCAAGATGCAATTCAAGTTGAAGTCATTAAGTTTCCGTTAGGGAGTTGTAAGACTTATTTATACTGGAGTGCTCAGTGAAATCTGGACCGTACCCAAGCTAAGAGTTCGGATCTCCAAAATATTGCTAATACCAGTAGTTTCCAAGGATTGGTCGAAGGAACCTACTCACTGATTCAAAATCATCTTATCTGCAGGATTTCGAGAGTTGTGGATGTTTACTTTAGTACCTCACGGGCTTTATCTGTAATATTCCAGTTTAGTCGAATTTCTACAACGACGGCTTTCACACTATTGTCTTTTCGGTCAATACAGCTTTTTTTTTTTCCTTTTTTTTTTAAGAAAGATATATAAATTGTGCACTTTTACTCTTGTGGTGATTTCTCCGTGTAACGAGCAATCAGTCGACAACTCTCACACCAGTTGGCATAAGGTGTCGGGCATCAAGACTCCCCTACGGACTTATGCTCGGAGTCCTCATCACAAGCCCACTTGACCTTTGACAATAGGTTGCCCTTTTCGATGTTCCTGACTAAATCCATTTTTATTGATTTTTTTTTTTATTGGATTAGATAAGTATGATTCATCAGGGTCCAAGGTTGCTACTATACTATCAACATAATGTCGAGCCTAGACCTTAGAAGGGTCGGCCAGTGTGTAGTGAAATTCCAAAGTATTAATTAGCTTACAACTCCCTAAGAGAGACTTAATAAAAAGAACTTAAATTTGTATTACTTCCCACTAGTTATTGGGCTTTTAGATTTTATATACCTTGTGTGTTTATTATTCTCGCATAAATGTATATAAATTAGGTTTTTTTTTTTTAACAAAACTTTTTTTTATTATTATTTTATGAAAATAAACACATTTTTTTTAAAAAAAATTATTTTTAATTTTTAATTTTTTTTAAACATGATTTTTTTTATTATTTTTTTTAACTTTTTTTTTTGATGAAAATCAAGATGAATACCCCCAAACCTAAATCTAACATTGTCCTCAATGTTAAGAAATAATCTAAGAGAATTGGGTTGCCTCCCAACAAGCGCTAAGTTTATTGTCTTCAGCCAGACATGGTGCATCCTTAATTATTGTGATAAATAGGGTTCGTCAAATTAAGGGATTCGATCAATTGCCCATCGGTAACACAGTCCGCATAAGGTTTTAACCTTTGACCATTGACTTTTAAAATATGTTCACCATTGAGGTGTTGGATCTCTACTGCACCATAAGAAAAAACCTTTTTCACTACGAATGGTCCATCCCACCTAGAGCGAAGTTTACCCGGAAAGAGTCGCAACTTTGAATTGAATAGCCAAACCTTTTGACCAGGTTCGAAGGACTTACGGTTAATATTTTTATCATGAAAAGCCTTAGTCCTTGCTTTATAAATTTTAGCATTTTCATAAGCCTCATTGCGCAATTCTTCAAGTTCACTTAGTTGGAGTTTTCGGTGAGGACCAGCTACTGTCATATCTAAGTTAAACTTTTTGATAGCCCAGAAAGCTCTATGTTCAAGTTCTACCGGTAAGTGACAAGCTTTACCAAAAACTAATCGGTAGGGGGACATGCCAATAGGAGTTTTGTATGCGGTACGGTAAGCCCAGAGTGCATCATTTATCCTTTGAGACCAATCTTTCCTATCGGGACGTACTGTTTTCTCTAAGATGTGTTTTAACTCTCTATTGGACACCTCGACTTGTCCACTCGTTTGGGGATGGTATGGGGTAGCAACTTTGTGGGTGATGTTATATTTGCGAACCAAAGCCTCGAAAGATCGGTTGCAAAAATGAGATCCCCCATCACTGATAATGGCTCGGGGTGTACCAAAACGACAAAAGATGTTTTCATGTAAAAATTTAATCACAACCTTGTGGTCATTAGTTTTAGTGGCGACAGCTTCTACCCATTTTGAAACATAATCAACCCCTACCAGAATATATTCGAAACCAAAGGATGGTGGGAAAGGGCCCATGAAGTCAATACCCCAGACATCAAAGATTTCTACAATTAAAATAGGATTGAGAGGCATCATATCTCTATGAGAGATGGTACCCATCCGTTGGCACCGTTCACAAGTTTGGCAAAAGTTATGGGAATCTTTGAAAAGTGTGGGCCAATAAAATCCACTTTGTAAAACTTTTGCTGCAGTTTTTCTACCTCCAAAATGTCCCCCACAAGCTTGTGAATGGCAGAATGAAAGAATACTTTGAAATTCGCATTCGGGGACACATCGACGGATTACTTGATCGGGACAATACTTGAATAGATCGGGATCATCCCAATAATAGAACTTTACTTGTGAAAAGAATCGGTTCTTGTCTTGAGTTGACCAATCATCAGGAATTCGTCCTATGGCAAGGTAATTTACTATGTTTGCAAACCATGGCGTTTTCATTCCTTGTACCCCAAATAATTGTTCATCTGGGAAAGCATCATGTAAGGGTGAGGTATTCTTAGAGGGCTCAAGAAGAATCCTAGATAAGTGGTCTGCTACGACATTTGCAGTTCCTTTCTTGTCACGAATTTCTAGGTCGAATTCTTGTAGTAAAAGAATCCATCGAATCAGACGGGGTTTGGTGTCCTTCTTTGCAAGAAGGTGTCGAAGGGCAGCATGATCAGTGAATACGGTAACCTTGGATCCTAATAGGTAAGATCGAAACTTGTCTAGTGCGAATACTACCGCTAGCAATTCTTTCTCAGTGGTGGTGTAGTTTAATTGTGCATCTGAGAGTGCTTTACTAGCATAGTAAATGACATGAGGTACTTTATCTAGCCGTTGCCCTAAGACTGCCCCAATAGCATAGTCGGATGCATCACACATTAGTTCAAATGGAAGGGTCCAATTAGGGGGCCGTATGATAGGTGCAGTGGTCAATTTCGAGCGAAGATTTTCAAATGCCTCCTCGCATGTTTTATCAAAGACAAAGGGAGTGTCCTTGGCAAGAAGACTGCACAAGGGTTTGGAAATCTTACTGAAATTCTGAATAAAGCGACGGTAGAAACCAGCATGGCCAAGGAATGATCGGATTTGTTTCACAGTTTTTGGTGGAGGAAGATTGGAAATAAGATCGACTTTGGCTTTATCTACTTCAATGCCCCTCTTGGACACGACGTGTCCTAAAACTATGCCTTCTTGAACCATAAAATGGCTCTTTTCCCAACTTTGATGACCCAAAGATTGATTCATAGATTGATTTTGATGATCACAAAACCTTGAAGTATAGATACTAATGTTTATGTTGCAAGGAGAAAGATATTTATTTTGCAAGGAACATAGCAAGTTGGAAGAACACAAGAAGGCCTCCAAAAGCTCTCAAGAAAAGTTAGAAGAAAGCTACAATTCATTGGCCCAAGTTTAAAGTTCAAAAGGTTCAAATTGGAGGAGTAAAATCAAAGGAAAAATTCGAAAGAATAGTCTTCGAGTCGAGTCCTGAGGAATTCGAGTCGACTCCAATGTTTACCGAGTCGACTCCGGGGAAGTATGAGTCGACTCCTAGGAGTCACAGGCAGAAAAGTCAGAGAGCAGTTTTCGGGTCTGAAATTCGAGTCGACTCCAGTGGAACGCGAGTCGACTCCGATGGTTGGCAGGTCGACTCCAAAGAAAGCAAGAGTCGACTCTCAGCGGTACATAAAGAAAAAGTCAGAGAGCATTTCATGGACTCTGAGATTCGAGTCGACTCCGAGACTGCGCGACCATCAACAGACAGAAGATCAAGTTACTGCCTCTGAGATTCGAGTCGACTCCCAGACAGCTCGAGTCGACTCCACGATAGCTTCACGTCAAAAGGGAGAAGACCAACTTTCAGAAACTGAGAGCCGAGTCGACTCCGAGGAAGTTCGAGCCGACTCCAAGACTGGATGAGCCAAAAGACAGAGAATCGGGAGTTCGGGCTCTGAGATTCGAGTCGACTCCCAGGACAGTCGAGTCGACTCGAGTGGATCAAATTCAAAATTGGATCCACGGACTTCAGTGGATGAGCCGACTCCGAAATTGCCAAGTCAGCTCCAGAAGTTGGCGAGTCGACTCCAGGTTAAGACGAGTCGACTCCTAGTCAAGGCATGCACTTTAATTCAAATTTGGAACAGTGGCCGAGTCGTCTCCAGTAAAGCACGAGCCGACTCCTGCAACAGGCGAGTCGACTCCTGATCGCGCGAGTCGACTCCAATTCCAACAGTAATATTGTCAGGAAGTGCAGACTGTGTCCAACGGCTCTATTTTTGTCTCTAACGGCTATATTCTTGTTTTCACGCCATCTAAAGCTATAAAAACAAGAAGAGAGCTAGGAGAGAACTTATGGAAGTGGGAGAGATCATCTAGGAAAGAGATCTCAAAGAGATTACAAAGGAAATCTCCCACAAGCACAAAAGGGCCATCCAAAACGAAATAGAGAGAAGAAGAGCATCCAAGTGAATCCGAAAGCTTCCTCTCCATCCGTGTGCTGCCTCGGGGATCCTCTACTTCATGCCAAATCAGAGGAGGATCAAGTAAAGAAGAAGCCGAGCTCCTCCATCTTCAAAACTCGTTTGAGGGCTTCTCTTTACTCTATTTGTTTTATATTGTCATATTTGCTTGTTTAAGAGCTTTGTTTTGTTCTATACTTTGTTTTAATATCTTGTAACTTGATTCAATCAAGGGATTGAATCAAGGGGTTAAGGTTTGTTGGTGAGCCAAAGAAAAACCAACGGTGATAGGTTTGTTGGTGAGCCGAGGGTAAAACCAACGTGTAAGGGTTTGATTGTGATCCCGGGAAAACAATCGGGGAGGTTCTAGTCGGTGAGCCTGGGAAAACCGACCGAGTTCGTTGTGCGCTCGTAAAACAACAAGTTGGGTTGTGAGCTTGTAAAACAACTGACTGTAATCGGTAGGATTATAGTGAAATTCCCAAGAGGTCTTGGGGAGTGGATGTAGGTGCTGGGGTGCACCGAACCACTATATGTCCTTTGTGTTTGTAATGCCTCTAGTTATTGTCTAACTAACACACTTACTTACTTAGATAAATTGCTTGCTTAATTCTTATCCGCACTTCCCTTAGTTGCAAGCATATTTAATCAAGTCGAAGTCTATACATCAATCCCTTGCTAAGTTTAACTTTCACTGTGCATCTATACAACTTAGCATAGTTAATCAAAAAGTTTAAGAAGTAGCATAAAAGTTTTAAAAGACCCAATTCACCCCCCCCTCTTGGGTTGTATCTACTGGGCAACAAGTGGTATCAGAGCAGGTGCTCAAATATTATTTGTAGTCTTAACCGACTAGAGCCAAAGATCATGACAACTCAAATAGATAGTTTTCTAGGAGAAGGACAATCAATTGATACACCTCCACTGTTTAATGGTATAAACTACCCACATTGGAAAATACGCATGCGCATTTTCATTCAATCACAAAACTATTATCTATGGAAAATCATAATAAATGACCTTCACACACTCTCTCATATTAATGAGAAGGACTTAGCACAATTAAATGCTAATGCTATGAACATATTATATTGTGCTATTCAAGAAACAAAGTTTAATGAAATTTCTGCATGCTTATCTGCTAAGGAGATCTGGGATACTTTAGAAAATATTTATGATAAATCTCAGATTAGCTCTCATATGCTTCAATTATATACTAACAATGAGACTGCAGAAAAGGGTGATGAATCTCCCTCAGTCGAGTCGACTCCAAGTAGCTCAGAGTCGACTCCCAAGTTAGTCGAGTCGACTCCAATAAGGTCCGAGTCGACTCCGAGGCAAATCAGCTTCCTAAAGACAAAGAAGAAGAGGAAGCAAGAAGAAAGGAAGAAAGAGGTAAGCGCAAGAAAGCCTTGACCAAGAGAAAGTCAGACAAGAAATTGAAAGTTAGGAGCAACAATGAACTACAAGAGGTAACTAACTTATGTCTTATGGTACAAGAAGATAAAGTAGAATCTGAATCTAATCTTACACCAAATGACTTTCATGAAAAATATTCTTATGATGAACTTTTAAATGCTTTTCATGATTTGTATAGTGAATGTAGAAAATTAGCTAGAAAAAATAAAAATCTTAAAAAGCTAAATTTGAAAATTTCAAAAGAAAGAATTCTATTACTGAAATACAAGACAAACTAAATTCTGAAAATAAAAGTTTAAGGTCATTTTCAGAAGAATTGATTCAGAAAAATCATAGCTTAATTAAAGAAAATCAAAACTTAAGTAAAGAAATTAATCAATTAAAATCTTTTATTAACAAATTCACCGTAAGTTCAGAACGATTAAAAATGATGTTTGAAAGCCAATATGTTGCTTGTGATAAATCAAAACTTGGCTTGATTCCTTTACTTAACAATAATCTCTAGAGAAAAAGGTTATCAATTCATCAAGCAAACCATTAAATAAGATAAGTTATTTCAAAAATGAAAAGGATGGGAATAACAACTTTACCTATCGTTCTAGTATAATTAAATCAAATGGTAAAGTTATTACTATTAAACAGATATGGGTTCCAAAAGGAACCATATGTCCTAACTCTCAAGGACTCAAGCAAGCTTGGGTACCCAAAATGAGAAAATGAGGATGTACACATAGGTGTACCAAGATACCCATGGAACAAAAGAAACTTAAAATATACTTATGAAAAGTTATTAACAAAAATCAATAATCCTTGCATCTCATCATTATTTTTGCTTAGTATTTTGATATGAATTGCTAGTAGTGATCAATTTTGTGATATAGAAAATACTTTTGGAAATATGATCAAATCACTTCATAGTATACTTTACTCCACTATTGGATAAGTTGCAAAATGATTAATTTATTAAGAATAATTCTATGAATTCTCTATATGCTTGATTGAGAGTTTTTATCCATGGCATTATTGTTTATTGATCATAGATATGATAATGTGTACTTGGTATGTTTTTAAATATATGCACTATGAATACCAAGATTAAAGAAACCATCTTTAGCATACAAATCAACTCATGCTAGTATATACTTAATCTCAAAAGACCTTGCCATTGGCTTACTTAAATTATCTTCTTAAAGGTCAAAGTTTTGCTATGCATGCTAACTAAGGAAACAACAAAAATCATTTCTAAATCTAAAGATGTTGTTTCCATCTCTAAGTTTTCAAAAGCTTACATTGGATTTGTTCTTGGAAAATAAACTTGAAAATATTTTCTGTATTTGCTGAATCTTGTAAAAGTGTTTTCAAAATGATAAAGGTTTCCTAACTGTGAAGATAAAGAGTATCATGGCACAGTGTTGAAAACCAAAATCCTGATAAAGTTTATGCAAAAAATTAACTATTTCAGCACCAAGGACATCTTAAGTAAAATAGGAGTAATAGAATTCTTGAAGAAATGAAAAAGACAATTGTGTATGATAGTCATCTATTTAAATGATTTTTAAAAAGCTATCATCACTGCTTGTCATACATATGATTTCTATTAGATCTATTTTTGATGAAAACTCCTTTTGATCTTTTGAAAAATGGAAAATGAACCATTGCATATCTTTCATATTTTTCAGTCGTACCATGTTATGCTTGATATGTTCTTATGAAAAATAATGCCAAATCTGATAGAGATATGTCCTATCCTTGGATATCATCATCAAGCAATGCATATAGAATATTCAATGAAAGATTTTTAGTTGCAAAAATATCAAGTCGTCTTATTTCTCTATGAGACTAATGATTTACTGTCAAGATACTAAGATCAAATTATATATGGTTAATCTTTTACATATAACAATCTGAAAACTTGTTAATATTATAACAAAATTGAGTTTCTCAGAAATGCACTTCATGAAGAAAAATTGATAACTACTAAAAGACTGAATCAAGAAAAGATGAAATAGATCTTGATTCTTGCATGATTAAAAGTAAAGATCACCACTATCATTTGCTTGACTCATGAGCTTTATATTCTGTCAAATGAATGTGTAGAATTCACTCCTATGTGGTTATTTCATTAAAAGTAGATCTATGTTAAAATAACCACCATATTTAAAAATTACACATTGCATATATGATAAAGCAATATGTGATTTAAAACAAGCATCAAAAGCTTGATATACAAAAGCTTAGGTAACCTTGTTGATAGAAAGTAATAGTGATAAATCTATGCATCAAAAAGAAGAATCTATGATATCTTACTTGCTCATAGCACACATTGATGACATCATTTTTGGTTCTACTAATGAAGAGTTATATTGCAAAGTGAGTTTGAAATATGATGAATGAATTAACATCTTCTCTTCAAACTCCAAATTAAGACAAACAGGAAAGGGGAATCTTCATTGACCAACGTTTAGTCCACAGAAAACTCTTATAGAAGATTGGCGTGAAGAAGGATTATCTATGACCCATCTTGTAGAAATTGTAAAGGGATGAGCAAAGTAGATCTATTGTTTAAAGCTGTATTGAAGCAGATAGAATAATTATTTTATCATACAGCTAGTAGACCAGATTGTAGCTCATTATGTGACCTTGTGCAAGCTTCATCTAACTTTAAATATCATATTTTATTGATAACAAATACGTCATAATCTGAATTTGATAGAAACAAACGTTTAAGATAAGTTGATTAAAACTTAGTTAACACATCTTATTGATAATTATCTTAAGCAAATAGAATCTAAACTAAATTGATTTGACCTTGATAAATCTGTCTATTGCCTCACATGCTTGTCCTTGAACTATCTTGGTTAATGAATCTATCTCTTTAGTTCAGTGATATGTGCATACTTATATTAGGCATCTCTTGATAAAGTCGACTCCACATGCAACTATTGTCATATCTCATATTGAGGTCATCTATTAAAAATATATATATGTTGGATGAATGCTTTGGTTTCTTAAGAAACTAATGACCTTCCTTCAAGAAAGAAAATGAGAAATTTCAACTTGAAGGTATCTTCATGTAGATACACTAAACATTCACATGCAAACAAGAGGAGGATCTTCTTCAGCCAAAAGTTCACACATAAGAAATCTAGGTTTGGCTTGAAGAACATATAATGAATAGGTATTTTAATACCTTTCTCACAAATTATGAGCAAAGTCAATAACTTAAATCCTATTATGGCATGATAAATTCTTTAATTATTAATTTTTGATATCATGTCTATATGTGTATTGACTGACTTATACTTTTAGAAATTGTTTCATGGTTTGCTCAATCTAAAATATTTCTATGGCTGTATCATAACCATGAAATACACAAGTATATGATTAAAACTCTGATTTAGAATGACTTGTGAGAAGCTACGAATTCTTGGGCATAATGAAAATAGTGTTTGCATGATATACCTCTATACGATACATTTTATTATTTCTTTATTCTGCTCTTTCATGTAGATTACTTGAGAATAACAAAAAGAGAGAGAGATAAAGAAAGAAAATGGACATTGTTCAAGAGATGAAAAATCTGAGCAAAGGCAAGTACTTCAATCTTAAGGAAAAGCAAAACAAGCATAATATATTCGGCACATTTGGAAGGGATAAAATCTATAATTAATTACACTCAAACAGGAAGAGTTTGAAGTAAACATTTTAACCTTTCTATATTGCTGCTCTATAGGGATGGTGCCAAATTGGGGAGGCTAGTGGTAAGTACCCGGCACTATTTGACCCAACTATTCGGTGTAGGGATATTAGGGACGGCACAAGAGGGAGGCTAGTGGTAGTACTCGTGCCCCTTCCACTCCACCGGATAGGGGCAATACAGTATAGAGCATAAGAAGTAAAAATGAAAGACAAAGTAATGAAAATATATAGAAGAATCAATTCAATTTCTTTGTCACTTGGAAAACACTTAAGGATGAAATCAATGCAAGATTATATTTAAATAGGGGGATTTTATTTGAAAAGAATTGATTTTGATCCTTGACATGCTTGTTCTTATGCATGACTTAACACATAATATATGTTGCATGGTGGAATGATGTTTTTGAATTATGGGTTCTCAATATTTTGTAATGCTCATGCTTAGATAATTTAATTGAATGTTTTGAATACTGCATATTTTTGGGTATTATTGAAAAGAAATTTCAGATTTGTCGTTCACAATCATCTTTAAAATCTGAAGTTTAATTAAATTTGTAAAAAGGAGAAGAGAAAGATATCTCTATTTAGGCAGAATGAATTAATCTTGATCTATCTTTCTACTTGCCTAACTTTGATACATAATGTCCTAATACTTATTAAATATCCTCCATTGTGTATCGAAACTCAATATTAAATAATAAAGATTCTGAAAGTGCTCTAATGTTATTGAAATATGTGTTTTTCAATCTTAGTGATTTAAGATGAGCTTCAATGTGAAAGATACATATCTCAAATCATGATTTAAAAGCCTCTATTGAAAATCTTTATAAAAATTCAGAATCTGATTTTTTAAACTCAATATGATTCCTATATAAAACTACAGTTTTAAGAAAAATAGAATAATTCTGATGCCTTGATTGTTTGACCCGATACGCATCTGAAACATATCATTTCTTATCCTTACAGTGTACCAATATTGGTCCAAATGATGTGTCTTTCGATGATCTTGATTGCAAACAAAAATTTCTAAATATATAATTTTATTTTGATATAAAAAGGGATTTATTGTATTTCATGTATACATTGCTGAAAAACTGTGATTAAGTAATTGAGTTCTATAAATCTATATACCTCAATGATCATCTATATGTTTTTCTCTCCTACATTCTTCAAGACTCCATCAGAATATATATAGAGTGAATGATCTTAAAGCTAGAAATATTTCAGTTCACTCAAATGACTCTAAAAGAAAGAAAATGTAAATGCTTTTGAAAGAAATTGAGCTTCAATTGAATCATTTTCTGATTAATACTTTTATACATTTTCTCTAAGATTAGGAGAAGCATAACTTGTTCTTAAATGATTAGAAAGAGTGATTACTATAAATTCTGAATATTTCTAGATCACTCTACATCTTGATATTACAGAATTTCAGTGTTATTCACGTTTATCACTAAAATCTGAAATTCAACAATTTAAAATGATTAAGAAGAATGCATCTTTTGAGGGGGAGATTTAGATATTCAGTATCCTATCCCAAAGACACTTTATTTTGATGCATACCTTGATTTTTATGGATTGATTTTGATGAACCTCCTATATTACAATACTTGCTTTAATTATAAGTTTATACCTTGAGATGAGTTCTATAAAGGTTGTCTTGTCTCAAACCTTGAGTCTTATGAAAATAGCTGAAATATATTTTTGAGATTGACAATCTTATTGAACATTATCTACAAATTCTAAACTCTTAAAATGGAATGAAAAAGGGGGAGAATAACGTGTAAAATTTTCTTGAGTATCTTTTAGAAAATCTATTTTGATATTCACTAATGAGTCCTAATTGACTTGATCTTTAAAACTTAAATTGTGTGCCAATCATATTTTTATGTATCAAATTTTTTTTTGGAATAAAAGAATAAAGTCTTAAAAGAGCTTTAAAAGAACCTTCAAAGCCTTGAACTTTATGTATACTCTAAGATATATTATAAATTGCATGAATTCCATATTTTGGTATTTATGCCCACAATATTTTTACACCATAAAAGCACTTTGCAATCATACTTAATATATTGCTCTTATACTCAGAAAATTAGTTAAATTGCTCTCATATTGGATAAAATACTTAATAGATGGGCACAAGATCTTAAATGAACAGCTTTCACACTTATTATTGAAGAGAGGTTAGATTTCCACTTCTTGAATTAACCTAAGGAAGATTTCCACCTACACTTGATTAGAAAACTATCTGTGGTATCAACTTAGAAAACTTCTTGAAACTATCTTCATTGGCTCTGATCTGTGCTCACTAATCTGATTCCAATATTATTGCCTTAAGTTATATGATTCATATCCTTGCAATAATTTAACATTCAAATCAGAGTACAATAAGGAAAGAATATTTGAGTGTTCTTATTTTGTGCTTAAGGTTTCCCTATCTTTTTGATGTTGTCAAAAAGGGGGAGAATATCTAAGTATATGCAAATATCTAAGTATATGCTCATAATGCCTTTATGCTTTGAATTGAATACCAAATCAGCTTAAATTGAAATATGTTGATTGTGTTAAGCTGATTAATCTAAGCTTATCATGAAGTATGTTTTAAAAATATATGTTTTCTACTTCATGCAACTTTGCTATGTATTACTTCTAGAAAACAATATCTTTTATATGCATATACTCCAAGTTTTGTCATCATCAAAAAGGGGGAGATTTGATGACCCAAAGATTGATTCATAGATGATTTTTGATGATCACAAAACCTTGAAGTATAGATACTAATGTTTATGTTGCAAGGAGAAAGATATTTATTTTGCAAGGAACATAGCAAGTTGGAAGAACACAAGAAGGCCTCCAAAAGCTCTCAAGAAAAGTTTAGAAGAAAGCTACAATTCATTGGCCCAAGTTTAAAGTTCAAAAGGTTCAAATTGGAGGAGTAAAATCAAAGGAAAATTCGAAAGAATAGTTCGAGTCGAGTCCTGAGGAATTCGAGTCGACTCCAATGTTTACGCGAGTCGACTCCGGGGAAAGTATGAGTCGACTCCTAGGAGTCACAGGCAGAAAAGTCAGAGAGCAGTTTTCGGGTCTGAAATTCGAGTCGACTCCAGTGGAACGCGAGTCGACTCCCGATGGTTGGCAGGTCGACTCCAAAGAAAGCAAGAGTCGACTCTCAGCGGTACATAAAGAAAAAGTCAGAGAGCATTTCATGGACTCTGAGAATTCGAGTCGACTCCCGCAATACACGAGTCGACTCCGAGACTGCGCGACCATCAACAGACAGAAGATCAAGTTACTGCCTCTGAGATTCGAGTCGACTCCCAGACAGCTCGAGTCGACTCCACGATAGCTTCACGTCAAAAGGGAGAAGACCAACTTTCAGAAACTGAGAGCCGAGTCGACTCCGAGGAAGTTCGAGTCGACTCCAAGACTGGATGAGCCAAAAGACAGAGAATCGGGAGTTCGGGCTCTGAGATTCGAGTCGACTCCAGGACAGTCGAGTCGACTCGAGTGGATCAAATTCAAAATTGGATCCACGGACTTCAGTGGATGAGCCCGACTCCGAAATTGCCAAGTCAGCTCCAGAAGTTGGCGAGTCGACTCCAGGTTAAGACGAGTCGACTCCCAGTCAAGGCATGCACTTTAATTCAAATTTGGAACAGTGGCCGAGTCGTCTCCAGTAAAGCACGAGCCGACTCCTGCAACAGGCGAGTCGACTCCTGATCGCGCGAGTCGACTCCAATCCCAACGGTAATATTGTCAGGAAGTGCAGACTGTGTCCAACGGCTCTATTTTGTCTCTAACGGCTATATTCTTGTTTCCACGCCATCTAAAGCTATAAAAACAAGAAGAGAGCTAGGAGAGAACTTATGGAAGTGGGAGAGATCATCTAGGAAAGAGATCTCAAAGAGATTACAAAGGAAATCTCCCACAAGCACAAAAGGGCCATCCAAAACGAAATAGAGAGAAGAAGAGCATCCAAGTGAATCCGAAAGCTTCCTCTCCATCCGTGTGCTGCCTCGGGGATCCTCTACTTCATGCCAAATCAGAGGAGGATCAAGTAAAGAAGAAGCCGAGCTCCTCCATCTTCAAAACTCGTTTGAGGGCTTCTCTTTACTCTATTTGTTTATATTGTCATATTTGCTTGTTTAAGAAGCTTTGTTTTGTTCTATACTTTGTTTTAATATCTTGTAACTTGATTCAATCAAGGGATTGAATCAAGGGGTTAAGGTTTGTTGGTGAGCCAAAGAAAAACCAACGGTGATAGGTTTGTTGGTGAGCCGAGGGTAAAACCAATGTGTAAGGGTTTGATTGTGATCCCGGGAAAATAATCGGGGAGGTTCTAGTCGGTGAGCCTGGGAAAACCGACCGAGTTCGTTGTGCGCTCGTAAAACAACAAGTTGGGTTGTGAGCTTGTAAAACAACCGGCTGTAATCGGTAGGATTATAATGAAATTCCCAAGAGGTCTTGGGGAGTGGATGTAGGTGCTGGGGTGCACCGAACCACTATATGTCCTTTGTGTTTGTAATGCCTCTAGTTATTGTCTAACTAACACACTTACTTACTTAGATAAATTGCTTGCTTAATTCTTATCCGCACTTCCCTTAGTTGCAAGCATATTTAATCAAGTCGAAGTCTATACATCAATCCCTTGCTAAGTTTAACTTTCACTGTGCATCTATACAACTTAGCATAGTTAATCAAAAAGTTTAAGAAGTAGCATAAAAGTTTTAAAAGACCCAATTCACCCCCCCTTCTTGGGTTGTATCTACTGGGCAACAAACTTAGTACTAGGTTGGTCTCCTTACATCTTTTCAAAACTAAGGTCAAATTGTCTAGACAATCATCAAAAGATAGGCCAAAAACTGAGAAATCATCAATGAACACTTCTAGAAAGTTTTCCACCATATCTGAAAAGATGGCCATCATGCATCGTTGAAAAGTTGCGGGTGCATTACATAGTCCAAAAGGCATCCTCCTATATGCAAATGTCCCAAATGGGCAAGTAAAGGTGGTCTTCTCTTGATCGTCCGGGTAGACAGGTACTTGGTTATATCCAGAATAACCATCTAAGAAGCAGTAGAAATCTTGACCAGCCAACCGTTCCAAAATTTGGTCTATGAAAGGTAGAGGGAAATGGTCCTTCCTAGTCATTGAATTAAGTTTTCTGTAGTCAATGCACACGCGCCAACCCGTGGTTGTCCGTGTTTGTATCAATTCTCCTTCCGTATTTTCAACCACAGTGATACCTGATTTCTTGGGTACCACTTGTGTCGGACTCACCCACTTACTATCAGAAATTGGATAAATGATTCCGGCATCTAATAACTTCACCACTTCTTTCTTGACTACCTCCTTCATGTTAGGATTGAGTCTTCTTTGCATTTCTCGGGTGGGCTTTGCATCATCTTCGAGATGAATTCGATGCATGCAAACAGAGGGGTCAACCCCTTTCAAATCGGCTACAGACCATCCTATGGCATGTTTATTCTCTTCTAGTACCCTCAAAAGTTTACCCTCCTGTTCAGTAGATAAGTTGGCTGCGATAATTACAGGGAGGCTATCTTCTAGTCCTAGAAAGGCATACTTAAGATTTGTTGGAAGTGGCTTTAACTCAAGTTTAGGTGGTGAATCAATGGAAGGACAAAGTGGCGTGCTAGCAATGGGAGGAAGAGGTTCAGGTTGGCTCTTCCAAGGAAGGGAACTCACTGGAGATTGATTGTCAAGTAAGATGTTAACTTCTTCTATGGCCTTGTCTATATCAAAGTTGTCAATGTCAAAATGGGCCAGACATGCCTCTAAGGGGTCATCTGCTAAGATATAGGGAAGGGCTTCCTCTACAAGATCATCCATTTCGTCAATTAGGCAACACTCGTCTTCCCTCACATGTTGGTCAGCGGCATGAAAAACATTCAATTTAATTTTCATGTTCCCAAATGATATATCCATTGCCCCAGTTCTGCAGTTGATGCATGCATTGGCTGTCGCTAAAAAGGGACGACCAAGAATCACAGGGATTTGTTTTTTTAGGTTGGGCACATGTTCCATGTCAAGGACGATAAAATCTACTGGAAAATAGAACTTGTCTACCTTGACAAGAACATCTTCAATCATCCCCCGTGGTATCTTCACAGATCGATCAGCCAATTGTAAGGACACCGAGGTAGGTTTTAATTCACCTAACCCAAATTTCTCATAGACTGAATAGGGTAGAAGATTCGCACTTGCCCCTAGATCTAAGAGTGCTCGGTCAATGGAGTTATCTCCTATGACACAGGAAATAGTGGGGGCGCCAGGATCTTTGAATTTTGGAGGGGTGTTGTATTGGAGAATGGAACTTACCTGTTCAGTAAGTAAGACCTTTTTAGGCACATGTGTCCTAGATTTTCGCTTTTGGGTGCAAAGGTCTTTGAGAAATTTGGCATAGGAGGGAACTTGTTTGATGGCATCAAGGAGTGGGAGGTTGATTTTAACTTGTTTTAAGACCTCCATCATCTCTTCTAATGAAGTTCCCTTCTTGTTAAAGGGAGAGGGTGCATTAAGTGCTTCAGGGAATGGAGCCTTTGGAATGTGGGTTGTGGCAGATGGTGGACTAGCTGAAGAAGGATTTGGGTTTTCATGTGAAACATTCCTCTCCTCTTCTTCATCTTCCTTATTGTTACTCTCCCCAGCCTTATTATCTATTATACGACCACTCCTTAGGGTAGTCAAAGCATTGGCTTGCTCATGATTTAGTCGGGTTTCTTGAGCCACGTATTGTCCCCTTGGATTACTCATTGGTTGACTTGGAAGCTTACCTTCCTCTCGTTTATTTAATGCATTGGCTAGTTGACCCATTTGGGATTCTAGCTTAGCAATTGATTATGTGTGAGAGTGCAATAGTTGTGTATTTGCCTCCAAACCTTGAAGGGCAGTCAACACCTTCTCCTCAAAGGCTGTATTTCTTTGGGTTGGAGGGGGAGGGTATTGAAATTGAGTTGAGGGATGGTAGAGATGAAAATTCTGAGGATTTTGAAAATTTTGAGAGTGGGGTTGGGCAGAGTTCGAAGCTTGCTGTCTCCAAGAGAAATTTGGATGATTCCGCCATCCCGGATTATATGTATTGGAAAATGGGTCATTACCCGGTCTAGGTAGTGTTTGAGCAGCATTGATGTGCTCTTGCACGAGTTCGGGGAATTGGGGCGCTGAAGGGCACTCATGAATAGGGTGGGATGGGCTAGAACAAATAGTACACACTTGTGCTTGGGAAGAGTTCATGTAATGCCCACCTATCATCAGTTGGTCAATCTTATGGGACAATGCATCTACCTTGCTAGACAGGTCCATAGAATGACTTATTTCACAAATGGTCCCTTTTCTTTGAGAACTCGGGGGTGCTTGACGAGAACATGAAGCATGGTGGAGAGAGTTTTCATTTAGATTTTCAAATAATTTCCATGTTTCATGCTCATTTTGAAGCATGAATGTCCCCCCACATGCGGCATCAATCATCTGACGGTTTCGTTCAGTCAATCCGTCATAGAAGTATTGCACTAGCTGCCACTTAGGTATTTGATGATGTGGGCATTTACGGATTAGGTCCCTAAATTTCTCCCAAGTTTCATGAAATTCTTCTCCCTCAGTTTGGGAGAAGCTTGTAATGGCACGTCTAAACTGGTTCGTTCTTCCTATGGAAAAGTATTTTTTAAGAAATTCTTGTTGCATTTGATCCCAAGAACGAATTGAGTTAGCTTCTAAAGAATTCAGCCATTGTTTGGCTCTATCTTTAAGGGAGAAGGGGAATAACCTAAGTTTCAGAGCATCATCAGTGAAATTCTGAATCTTGACAGTGGTGCAAATCTCAAGGAATTCATCTAGGTGTTTATATGGGTCTTCATTGGTGAGTCCATAAAAAGATGGAAGCATTTGGATCACACTAGACTTTATTTCATATTGTACCGCTGCTACTTCAGGTAATCGAATGCAAGATGGGAAAGTGTAAATGGTGGGAGTAAAGTACTCCCTCAAGAGTTTGGGTTGTTCTTCAGCCATCTTAGGAGGTAGGGATGATTCTAATGTTTTGATCTTAGCTCGAATGTTCCTAAGGGTTCGTTCTATTTCAGGGTCAAAAGGTAATAGGTTTTGTACTCTAGAACGACTACCGTGCATACACTAGTACTCGATCAATCAAGCATGCAATAAAAGAAAAACACATCAGTCCTTGATTTGTCCTAAAATCACTAGACAGCTCCTAACTGGTTTGAAGAGGGCACCTAAGCCTCCAATCCGGTCTAATGAACCGAGTTGACCAGGTAAGCTCCCAGGTAAGTGGAGGGGTCACGATGCGTTCGCAAAGGTCCCACTTAAAACCCACTTGCCTCGAACAGATGAACTGTCTCCCTTATAGGGACAAAGCTTGCCTAGACATCAACTAAGCCACAGAGCGAAATTGGTGCAACCTTCGGTGATCTTCGTCCTATTGAGCTCGAATGTCCCTAGGGGCCAACGTCTAATTGATTTTAATTAAAGATGACACTATATGATATTGAGTTCACCTAAGTTGGGCAAGAGTCCGGTGATGAAATCCGGCTCTTATCTTGTTGGGGTGATTGCCCTTACTATGTGCAAATTGATTTGTGTATGTGTATCAAGCATGCATTCACAATTTTGCTGTAATTAAAATCAAACAATCACCACAAAATTTCAAACCAATAATTAATTTAAATAAGAAAAGTTTAGAGGTTACCAAAGGGAATTTTTCCAGCAATTTAATTTTTTTTTTTTTGCAAACCTCTACAGCATTTCTTTTCCGGCAGTTCTCCTTTTGATCATCCCAGATTTTTTTCTCGATTCCTGATCAAATAATATATAAAAAAAATAAAAATTAGTAAGGGAGAAAAAGAAGATAAGAAAAGTAACAATAATAGAAAAAATTTTTTTAATTTTTTTTTTAAGTTTTAAATAATTTTTTTAATAAGAAAAATAACTATGCTAGCAATCCCCGGCAACGGCGCCAAAAATTGATCGGTTATTTCAATTTCAAAAATAAACCACGTAATAGCACGTATCCTGTAGGATAGTGATTACGGGTGTCGGTCCACAGAAATTGAAGAATAAGTTATTTTTCTTTTAAAAATAAATCAACAAGAAGGATTTGCTACTTGATTTAACTAAATCAAACTATGAGTACGGATTGAAATTTTATCAAAGTAAATAGATCTAGGGTTTGGAATCCACCACATAGCATTGCATCAAGGATTGTGTTCTTAATCTTATCTTTTGGAGAGGCATGCAATTTTGGCTACAAGCCTTATAAAATAAAAGCATAAAGAGTTTTAGGAAGATCCATCTTCGGTATAGCATGAAGTGTCTACCTAAGTATGCTAATCTAGGGTGTAGCACATCTCATCTTCCTAGGCATGGATCATCTTAGACTACTTTAGCAACATGAATAGTAAATGGCATGCTCAAGGTTTAAACATCATAAAATAATTTTTCATTGAGAATGAGAATTTAAACAAACTCCAAAAAGATTAAAAGAGTAAGAACTACAATGCCCTGTTACATTGCTAGGGCTTCATCCAGCCCTAGACTAGGTGTTCAGCCGCGCATGGTGGCCGGATGTCCTTCCATCTTCAAATGAAAGCCTTCACCTCTCATTCTTCCCAGAATAACACAAACTCTTCTCTTTCCTCCCCTCTCTCTTCTTTTTTTTTTTTATTTCTTTCTCTCGGCTGGTGGCTTCTTCTTCTTCACCGAAACAGGGGTTCTCCCCTGTTTTCTTTCTTCTCAACCGAGCTCCCCCCTGCCACCGAACGCCCTCCTCCTTTTATAGTGGATGAATGGCGTCAATGGCGTGGCTGGATCTTGGGAGGGATCCGTGGAGCGTTTGATTGTAATGGCCGGAAATGAAGCCGGCCGCTGGATCGACGGGAGGTGGAGGGAAGAGGATGAGATGGCCGCGGGATCGATGGGAGGTGCTGATGCGGAGTATCTGGATCTCGGAGAAGCCGGGGACTGAGCTGTAGATGAATGCCGAGCTGGGGTTTCCGGCGGTTGGGAGCCGATCACGGCTTGGTGCTAGGGATGAATCCGGACGGAAAGATGTTGCAGGTGCTGTGCAAACGATGAATTGGAAGCGTTACGATCGGAAGGAGAGGTGGGGGATCCGGTCGCTGGCTGCACCCCGTGGAACTCGTGCTGGAACGGGCTGATGCGGAGCATTTGATTCCCGACGGTTGGCTCGTTGATTGCAGCGGAGGAGTGATCGCCGGCGGAGCATCCGGGAATGAAGACGACGCCGTGGCCGGATGCGGAAGACGCCCCACTGATTTCCCTCTTGGGTTTGGCACGCGGCTGAGGGAGGATCGGGTTGTGGATCTGGCTGGCGGGCTCGACGGGAGGAGCCGTGGACGGTCGGGATGCACTGCGGGGAAGAAGATGAACAGTGGCTTTTTGTTTACATTATTATTTTTTTTTGTAACACTGTTCATATGAACAGTGTTTCACGGGACACTGTTCATATGAACAGTGAATTCCCCGAAATTATTTTTATTTATTTATTATATTCATTATTTTCTTTTTTTTGTGTTTTTAAATTTATAAATTTTATATGAAGGCAGGTAAAGAATTGGTTGGGAGTTACTTTGGGTTTGAAGTGGGTCATGATTGTTGATTTGGCTTGAACTTGTTCTCGAGCCCAATGTCATTTAATTCTTACTAAACTGCTTCAGATTGGACTCAACCAGATCAGACCGTGACTTAATAAAAGGGTTAATCAAATATTTTCCTATACAATTATAACTTTCAATCAAATCAGGACCAAAGCCCATTTAGTTATAACATTAGTCGGATCAACACAATCTCCTTATATAATTTTTTTTTGTAGTTTTCATGAAAGATTGCAACCAAGGGAGAGACAAGTTCAGAATCTAGTTTAAGAGAATAATTACCATATTTTAAACTTACTTCAATGTTTGTTCAATTCATGGTAAAATATGTATTTATCAGTTTAAAAATATTGATAAGTGCTATGGAAAGGTAACTAAATTATAAATTATTAAGCACTTATCAACACATATCCAGATGTAGACTTTCTATCATCAATATCAGTCATAAAGTCTGAATCTGTGTATCCTTCTACCTTTAACTCCAATGCTCCTCCAAAGATCAAGAACAAATCTTTAGTTCTTCTTAAGTACTTAAGAATGTTCTTCACAGCTGTCCAGTGCTCTTCACCTGGATTCGACTGATATCTGCTAGTGACACTCACAGCAAGGGCTATATCAGGTCGTGTACACAGCATGGCATACATGAGGCTTCCTATTGCAGAAGCATAAGGAATCCTGCTCATGCGTTGAATCTCTTCAGATGTGTTGGGGCACATCTTTTTGGAGAGATGAATCCCATGCCTAAGGGGTAATAGACCCCTCTTGGAGTTT
Source organism: Phoenix dactylifera (assembly GCF_009389715.1). Classification (NCBI taxonomy): domain Eukaryota; kingdom Viridiplantae; phylum Streptophyta; class Magnoliopsida; order Arecales; family Arecaceae; genus Phoenix; species Phoenix dactylifera. The sequence continues at coordinate 241,161 of NW_024068012.1, read as the reverse complement.
TCCATACTGAACCTCTTCAGTACCTCCTCTATGTACATCTTTTGTGATAGGCCAAGCATCCTTTTAGATCTATCCCTATAGACCTTTATCCCCAAAATGTAGGATGCTTCCCCAAGGTCTTTCATGGAGAACTCTTTTGATAACCAGACCTTGACCGAGGTTAGCATAGGAATATCATTTCCTATCAGGAGGATGTCATCCACGTACAGTACGAGGAACACGACAGCACTCCCACTAACCTTCTTGTAAACACACGGTTCCTCTTCGTTCTTGATGAACTCAAACGATTTGATCGCATCATTAAAACGAGTGTTCCAACTCCGAGATGCTTGCTTTAGTCCATAGATGGACCTTTGCAGCTTGCAGACCTTGTGATCTCCATCACTGGAAGTGAAACCCAAAGGCTGCTCCATATAGATATCTTCATCAAGATATCCATTCAGAAAAACAGTTTTTCACATCCATCTGCCATATTTCATAATCATGAAACGCTGCGATAGCAAGCAATGTTCGAATGGATTTTAGCATGGCTACAGGTGAAAAAGTCTCCTGATAGTCAATGCCTTCGCGCTGACTATACCCTTTCGCCACTAGCCTTGCCTTATAGGTCTCTACCTTTCCATCCGAACCTATCTTCCTTTTATAGATCCATTTGCATCCAATAAGTACTATACCTTCTGGTGGATCTACTAAGGTCCAGACTTGGTTGGAATACATGGAGTCTATCTCTGACTTCATGGCTTCCAGCCATTTCTCGGAATCGATATCTGATATCGCCTCGTTGTAGGTCTTGGGATCCTGTACATGTTCCCTATCTCCCATGAGGAACATTTCCTCGGTGTCCTCTACTAGTATACCTAAGTATCTATCGGGAGGATGGGAGACCCTACTAGATCTACGAGGTGGAAGAGGTACTACGTGTACTGGCTCTGTATGAATAGGTTCTATAGGATCCATGACTCGTTGCTTTTCAGAGACTCTCTCTTCAAGCTCAATTTTTCTCCCACTGCCTCTATCAAGGATAAACTGTTTTTCCAGAAAGACGGCATGTCGGCTCACAAACACATTGTGATCCTCTGAGATGTAAAAATTGTATCCTAATGACTCTTTAGGATATCCAATGAAACGAGCACTTATGGTCCTAGGCTCTAACTTGTCCGCCTGTAGTCGCTTGACGTGGGCCGGACATCCCCAAATCTTGAGATGACCAAGACTCGGCTTCTTGCCATGCCATATCTCATACGGGTGTGGTAGGAACGGATTTAGAGGGAACTCTATTCAATAAATAAATTGCGGATAATAAGGCATCTCCCCAAAGAAACATAGGTAGATCAGTGAAGCTCATCATGGATCGGACCATATCTAATAGAGTCCGATTCCTCCTTTCTGACATTCCGTTGAGTTGAGGTGTACCCGGAGGTGTCCATTGTGAGACTATGCCATTTTTCTTGAGATAATTCCGGAATTCCCCACTAAGGTATTCTCCTCCTCGATCTGATCGAAGAACCTTAAGGGTTTTTTCAGTCTGTTTTTCTACTTCATTTCTGAACTCTTTGAACTTTTCAAAAGACTCAGATTTGTATCTCATAAGATACACATACCCATATCGTGAATAGTCATCGGTAAAGGTAATGAAGTATGAATAACGACCCCTGGCTAGCACATCGAATGGGCCACACACATCAGTGTGTACCAGGGTAAGTATTTCAGTGGTCCTCTCCCCATGTCCTACAAAGGGTAATCTAGCCATTTTTTCTTGAAGACAGGACTCACAAACTGGATATGACTCGGAAGTCAATGGGCCAAGAAGCCCATCTTTCTCCATTTTGTTCATTCTGTCCTCTCCAATATGGCCAAGCCTGAGGTGCCACAAATACTTCTGGTTTATCTCATCTCTGGATCTTTTAGATCCTATGGCACTCACTACTTGCTCAGACACATTCACAGACACATCAATATGCAAGTGATAGAGACTATCAATCATGAAACCACATGCAACTAATTTATTTCTGAAATAAATAGAACAGCAGTCTTTGTCAAAGGTCAAAACATGACCATCCTGTGCTAAACACGAAACAGAAATCAAATTCCTGCTAGCAGCAGGGACATAATAACAGTCTCTAAGCAATAAACTAAATCCAGACGGTAATCGCAGAGGGTAGGTGCCCACAGCTACAGCAGCAACTCTTGCCCCGTTGCCAACCCGAAGGGTCACTGCACCTTCCGCCAGCCTCCTACTTTCCTTTAGACCCTGCATAGTAGTGCACAAATGAGCACTAGAACCAGAATCTATAACCCAACTAGAAGTAGAAGAAACCGTAAGGTTAGTTTCAGTCACGAGCAAGTCTAACATACCTTCAGAAGGTGTGTCTTTTTGGTTCTTCAGGCTCTCGAGGTATGAAGGGCAGTTCCTTTTCCAGTGGGCCGTTGACGTTGCAGTGGAAACATTTTCCTTTGTCATCAGCCCTTTTCTTATGAACTTCCTTCTTAGGCTTTTTGTCTTTCTTGTGCTTCTTTGCAGGCTTCTTTTTCTTCCAAGTAGACTTTCTCTTGGAACCAAAAGTCAGCTCAGCAGCCAGAACAGAGCCCCTTGAACCTTTCAAGGCCCCTTCAGCAGTTACCAACATATTCAACAATTCGGTCTTTGTGCATTCAATTTTATTCATATGGTAGTTTACTATAAACTGGCCAAATGAATCAGGAAGGGATTGCAGGATCAGATCTATCTGCAGTTTCTTATGCATGGACATACCGAGCTTCTCAAGTTCCTCGAGGTCCTTGATCATAGTCAAACAGTGATCGTGGACAGACTGCCCCTCACGCATCTTTGCCTTGAAGAGCCTCTTGGACACTTCAAAGCGTGCAGTGAGGCTCTGCTCACCATACAACTCTTGCAGATGAGCCAGTATTTCCCTAGCAGTCTTTATGTTCTCATGCTGGCATTGAAGTTCGTTAGTCATGGATGCCATGATGTAGCACTTGACCCTAATGTCGTCATCAGTCCACTTCTGATGCGTCTCACGCTGATCATCAGTAGGACGTGCTGGTAGCCTAGGGATATCATTCTCGAGCACATACCCTATTTTCTCACAATTCAGAACAATTTGCAGATTCCTAAGCCAGTCTTTATAGTTGGTTCCGGTCAGTCTGTTGGTCTCAAGGATTCGGGTCAAAGAGTTTGATGCTGACATTGTGATCTGTAGAGAGTAAAGATTCTAGTTAGACTTTGTACTTGAACTTAATTTGTTCTAGGGACTTTTAAAACAAATATGCTCCCACTATTTTCTCGAATCCCTCATACTCCCCTGATGGAGAAACGAAAATCCTACGCGACTAGGATTTCTAGTGGGTACTGCGGTCTCACCGATTTACATGCCGCCTCACCTAACAGTTATTGGTGACATATAAATGGATGAGTGTACAACTCTTGTACAATGCTTCTCAAGCATATTGCAGTGGTACTTGGTCTCTAAGTGATGAAGACCTCACCTAACAGTTATTGGTCCCATTACTTAGTTAAGTCAGACCCACCGTATAACCGCGGAAATAAAGTCGTCATTGGGTCCTCACCTAACAGTTATTGGTGCCCAACCCCACCTTTACCCCACAACATCTCATGTCTAATAGAGAGGTCCAGTCCCCCGATGCAACTTGCCCACTGTGTCCAGCCGAGACAAATCAACGCCGAAAAGACCTTAGCAACTCTACTACGGTGGAAGACCTATGGACTTAATATTGCATAATCAAGTCTTAGTGTTTGCAACTTGAGTTCTTCATGAGAGGTAATCGAACAATTGGCCAGGTAAGCAGGTGGGAGGCTCCCCTTACTCAGAGAGTAAGGTCCTAATTAAGTAACCACCTTATAGGCTTGCCTAGACACCAATTAGATCAATTAATCTAATATGACTAACTCATGTTGGTTCACCCTCGACTGATTAGGGAGGTTTCGATTTTAGGTCTCACTCGATCGCGTATTCACATCTCATGCAAATATAAGTCTACCCGCATAGACATAAGCATTAAACATCCAGGCATTTTATCAAAAATAAAATTAAATGGTGATGATCATGGATCCAAGATGGGGTCATTTTACAAACACATGCACGTCAATTGGTTTGATCGTCTTCAACTCTTGACTCGATCTTGATCCTCTAGGTCCAATTGTGATCAACTCCTTGATCTATCTTCAATCAACCCTTGATCTTGATCCGCGCATGTTGAGCTTGTTGATGTACATATCGATCAACCATCGACGTGCAACACACATCACAGTTTACATCCCAGATTGCTTTAAAAATTAAATAAAAATAAAAATAAAATTACAACCCTTTTTATTGAGACACGCAGGTCTCTAATACATGAATTTAAGATGCACGCAGGCATCTGAAAATTAAAATTACATGCATCACAGAACATCGCAGAACATTTCAGCACATTCAAAGGGTCCATCCATGATCATCACCATACGCATCACATGCATAAAAAATTATTTTCAGATCTGTAATTTAACTGATATATCATCTCATGACTTGCTGATCATGCATGATTTGATTCTAAACATTTGTAATCACATTATTAATGCATTAGAATCATTAATCTAAGCATCCATTAATTAGTATGCAGAAAAAACAGCAAGCTGAAAATTCTGCATACTTAATTTTCAGCAAGCATAATCCCTTAAATTTCAGATCTAAAAATAAATATGAATTAATACAAACAACATTACATCTTATGTATTTGTTTTTTCACTTTTATTTTCAGATCTGATTTGTTCATTAAAATCAGAGATCATATGAATCATAAACTTTATTTAGATCTAATCTAAACAATATTATGATTTCAGATTTATTCATGTTACTAATCCTAACACAAACATGCATCATATGCATCCAAAATTTCAGATCTACTTAATCATGGCATAATCAGCAATTAAATCAATCATAAAAAGCACTTTAGATCTAATCTAAATATGTTAATGATTTCAGATTTAATTGCAAGAATTAAAACATAAAAGTTTAAACATAAACCTGGCTCTGATACCACTGAAAGTGAATCCTAGGTTCTTCGGTGTTTAGCATGCTGAATTTTTTTTTTTTTTGAAAACCATGGCTGAACCTGATCGGGTTGCCTACGTACCCCTTCATAAGGGGGATCAAGCCATACGTAGTTCTTTTTAAGTTTTAAAATGCAGCGAAAAAACCGAATCAAACAATTTAATTCATGCATGCTTACAAGATCAAATCTAGAAATCAGCACCTTACGAACACATAGGATTATGCCGGAATCGTTTAAACAATTATGCTAAAACTTTTATGCATGATTAACTATCAGATCTGAAACTTAAGAACTCTATTCCAATTAATCTCCGAATATCCATCGAATGGATTCTGGAGATATCTCCGTGAGGAGCCCCAAAAGAGGGTAAAACCTCGGGGAATTGGACCTAGACCTTGACACCATAATAAATGATTAATGCTAGATTAATATCTTTTATGATGGATGAAAGTTGTGAATCTGATTCTTGACTTTGCAGCCACGCACACGAATAGCCTCTACGAGAAGTACACGCGAAGTCCTGAAGGATCTTCTTCCGCAACAGTGCTAGCAGCTGCAGAACACTTGAAAGCTGAAATCTGCCCGCCGGGATTCAATCAACTCTTGATCAATCGTCTTGAAGCAGATAGAGATGAGGTTTGTAAGGGAAGTAGAGGACTCAGATCTGATCTTGAATCTTCTAGATATTCACCCTGAAAACCCTATCTAAAATAGAGAAGAGGAGGAGGAGGAGGCGGGTGAGGAAGAAGGCTGCAATGGATGTATTTTTGGTGCCCATGTTTGACCCCTTTTAATGGCCTCCGAATTTTCATTCAAAATTCAAAAATTTATTTTCAGAAAACCTCTTTTAGTTGGCACATGCAAAGGAATAGGAACAACCCAAATCAGATCTCAACCAAATCTGATTTAAATTCAAATTTTAAACACATGTGCAAGAGGGAAGGAATTTGAAATCCATGCGGCAAGGTAAAACACTTCATAATTTCGAAATCACCTCTTGAAATTCGAATTTAATCCATTCAAAAACTCAGACGCCACCTTGGCTGATGGTTTGAGTGATTAAAATCATTTAACACATTGCTTAATGTTTGAATTTAAATTCAAATAACAAACAATGTCGCCATGTGTCAAGCAATGGGTCCATGTGCCATGCAATAATTTTGGTTTATTTAAAATTCATGAAATCCAATTCCATGTCACCAATAATTGCCACATCATCTGAGCCTAATCCCCTTGGGTTGCACCTAATCAAATTTGGTCAAACCCGAATTAAAACAAAGCAATTTGGTTGAACCCAATCTAATCAGGTCAGACCCTGATTGAGCTCAAATTGAATCCAATTCAATTTTGACTCATGCAAACTCAATCAAATTGAATTATTACTTTGTGTTGGACCTAATTCAATTAGTGTTGGGAACCCGCCCATGCCGCTGATATTTCAAAAATTTTTCAGATGGCAGCGGAATCGGCATGCACGGGTTCGACGTTCATCGCATGAACGTTGTTTCGAGACCTTTCGTAATTAGGTAAGAATTAAGACTTTTAAAACTATTAGGAAGATCAGATCTTCACCTTGCGCGGGTAGATGATCACCGCAAATCTGAATTCGTGGTTTTGGAAGAGGGTTCGCTTGAAGCCGTTCAAACGTCCGGCCTCTACGGGTATCCACACGAAGCAGGATCCGATCCAAGCTCTCTATCTCACCGGGGTGCTAGCTCCCTTGCAGAGATAGCTTTGATGGCTGATGTCCTCCCTCTCAATCAACTCTTGATTGTGCTTGGAAGGAGGAAGAAGAAGGATGAAGAAGAGGATGAAGATGAGCCCCTACGCAGCCTTCTGCTGTTCCTTGCGTTGGATGAAGGAAGGGAAGGGAAAGGAAGCCGCCAACTCTTGGCTTTTCTTCTCCCTTGGCTTGCGGCTGAACCAAGAGGAGGAGAGGGGGCTTCCACGGCTTGAAGAGGAGGAAAAAGATTCAACTAGGGCGCCGGCCCTAGTCCTCCTTTAATAAGGATGAAGGGCTCCTACAAGTTAGGAGCCCTTGACAACTTTCCAAGAGGGGGCGCCGGCCCCCTCTCTCTTCATGTCGCACCTAATCAAGTGGAGAGGGGCTGATGCCCCTCTTACTTGGTTAGCCTAATCCTCTTCCAAAGAGGATTAGGTCCCTCTTTCATGGTTTAATCCTAATCTAATTAGGATTGGCCAAATTGGGTTCAATCTATGCTAGTCCTAATCCAATTAGGACTTGAATGAACTATGACTCAATTGAACTCTTCAATCCTAATCCAATTAGGAGTCATGTTGATTCATTAGATTAATAATTAATTTAGACTTAAGGAATCCTAATCCAATTAGGATGTATTTAATTTTAGTCCTAATCCAATTAGGACTCTATTTGAATCCGAAGTCCTAATCCAATTAGGATTTCTAGGAATCCTACTCCAAGTAGGAATCCAATTTTAATTCAAAATTCCTAATCTCATTAGGATTGTAGGAATCCTATTCCAAGTAGGAATCCCAGTCCTACTCCAACTAGGATTCCCAGTCCTAATCCAATTAGGACTCTAGGAATCCTACCCGAAGTAGGACTCTTGTTTCAAGTCCAATTAATTAATTCCCTTTGTTCCTTTCTTCAACTTCTTATCAATCAAATTGATTACTTGTGATTCTTAATCACGATTTCAACCATCGGATCGGTCAATACTTATAGTGTGTGTGACTCCATAGGTTCTATTCTGACTGGTAGTGAGATATATTGTGATCTCTATCTCAATATCATTGAAAACTCCTTTCAATGGGTTGGAACGATTCCAACTCAACTCATTAGGGTTTATCGATCATCGAGATAATCCCTGTGAGTCCCACCATCCACCAGTGACACCTAGCAGCATGTAGTGGCTACCCAGCAGAATGGAATGATGAACCTCTAGGTGCAGTTAACATGTGATACAGTCCTACTATCGTGGATCCCTACAGGACGGAGGTCATGGACAACTCGTCAAACCCCATCGTCTGTCATATGTCAAGATTTATTCGACTTGAGTTCGATGGTGGAAAACTCTTTTTCCACTTTATATTACTGCCCTGGCCAAGGTCTTAGAACTTAGTCTAACAAATCACATAGGATCACTCCTCTTCTATCAAGGTCGATAGATTCCTTATAGGTGCATACCCTACTCCTACAGTGAACCTACTGCAGCCAATCTACACTGCATGGACCCATATGGCTAGAGACCATGTATGTGTGCAGTCAAACTACAATAACCTCACTGTGAGTAGCCGAAGCACCGCAGGTCAAAGGACCAGTCACACTACTGCAACATCAAGCAAGTCACTGACGAGTGGATAGACATCCAAGTGACTTCTTGTCTTGGTCACGCTCAGTACCCTTGTTCTCTAACAAGCACCTGCACTATCACTTCAGTGTCCCTACACTGTGGACTCAAGTCTCGTCCATCCAGAAGGAAAGTGATCTGTGCACTGATCGGATCGATCACCGTCCTCGTGATGATTCATTGATCAGGAGCTTTTAGAAATTAATCACCAATGATACATGGCTCAAATTCTCAACTCTTGAGAATATGTATCATCATCTTATTAATTCCTTGGACGATTCATAGACACATAAACAATATGAATGAAAAGATGCCTTTTATTTATTCAATAATAAATAGTCAAGTACAAAATTATGTCCCTAGAATTAATAATGTGTCAGCCAGATTGGCTTCTAGGGCATACATCTAACAATCTCCCACTTGCACTAAAGCCAATTGGTCATATATCTTAGGCCCATCTTCTCAAGGTGGGCTTCAGTCTTTTGCTGACTCAGCTGCTTAGTGAACGGGTCCGCCACGTTATCCGCGGAGTCTACTCTCTACACCTCTACATCATAGTCGCGTATGAAATGGAAGCGCCGCTCTATGTGCTTGGACTTCTGATGAGACCATGGCTCCATAGCTAGTGCTATGGTGCCAATGTTATCGCAGTAAAGTGTTATGGCATCTAATGACATTACACCTAACTCTGCAATTAACTTTTAATCAGAAGGTTTCCACTGCACCCTTAGATACGGCTTAACATTCAGCTTCTAAGGTAGAATCTATAATGATCGGTTGTTTGGAACTCTTCCAATTTACTGAACCACAATTGCACATATTCTGATGTAGACTTTCTATCATCAATATGTGTGCATCCTTCTACCTTCAACTCTGATCTTCTCCCAAAGACCAAGAACATGTCCTTAGTTCTTCTCAAGTACTTAAGACTGTTCTTCACAGCTATCCAGTGCTTCTTGCCTGGATCCGACTGATATCTGCTTGTGACACTCACAGCAAGAGCTATATCAGGTTGTGCACACAGCATGGCATACATGAGGCTTCCTATTGCCGATGCATAGGGAATCTTGCTCATGTGTTGAATCTCTTCAGATGTGTTGGGGCACATCTTCTTGGAGAGATGAATTCCATGTCTTAGGGGTAAGAGACCCCTCTTGGAGTTTTCCATGCTGAACCTCTTCAGCACCTCCTCTATGTACATCTTCTGTGAAAGGGCAAGCATCCTTTTAGATCTATCTCTATAGACCTTTATTCCCAAAATATAGGATGCTTCCCCAAGGTCTTTCATGGAGAATTCTTTTGACAACCAGACCTTGACCGAGGTTAGCATGGGAATATCATTCCCTATCAGGAGAATGTCATCTACGTACAGTACGAGAAAAACGACAGCACTCCCACTAACCTTTTTTGTAAACACACGGTTCCTCTTCGTTTTTGATGAAATCAAACGTTTTGATTGCGTCATCAAAACGAGTGTTCCAACTCCGAGATGCTTGCTTAAGTCCATAGATGGACCTTTGCAGCTTGCAGACCTTGTGATCTCCATCACTGGAAGTGAAACCCAAAGGCTGTTCCATATAGATATCTTCATCAAGATATCCATTCAGGAAAGCAGTTTTCACATCCATCTGCCAGATTTCATAATCATGAAATGCTGCAATGGCAAGCAATGTTCGGATGGATTTTAGCATGGCTACAGGTGAAAAGGTCTCCTGATAGTCAATGCCTTCGCGTTGACTATACCCTTTCGCCACAAGCCTTGCCTTATAGGTCTCTACCTCTCCATCCGAACCTATCTTCCTTTTGTAGATCCATTTGCATCCAATAGGTACAATACCTTCTGGTGGATCTACTAAGGTCCAGACTTGGTTGGAATGCATGGAGTCTAACTCTGACTTCATAGCTTCCAGCCATTTCTCGGAATCGATATCAGATATCGCCTCGTTGTAGGTTTTGGGATCCTGTATGTGATCCCTCTCTCCCACTAGGAACATTTTCTCGGTATCCTCTTCTAGTATACCTAAGTATCTATCGGGAGGATGGGAGACCCTACTAGATCTACGAGGTGGTTGAGGGACATCGTGCACTGGCTCTTTATGAATGGGTTCTATAGGATCCATGACTCGTTGCTTTTCAGAGACTTTCTCTTCAAGCTCAATTTTCCTCCCACTGCCTCTATCAAGGATAAACTGATTTTCCAAGAAGATGGCATGACGGCTCACAAACACATTGTGATCCTCTGAGATGTAGAAATTGTATCCTAATGACTCTTTAGGATATCCTATAAAACGAGCACTTATGGTCCTAGCCTCTAACTTGTCCGCCTGTAGTCGCTTGACGTGGGCCGGACATCCCCAAATCTTGAGATGACCCAGACTTAGTTTCTTACCATGCCATATCTCATACGGTGTGGTAGGAACGGATTTAGAGGGAACTCTATTCAATAAATAAATCGCTGTGAGTAAGGCATCTCTCCGAAGGAACATAGGTAAATCAGTGAAGCTCATCATGGACCTGACCATATCCAATAGGGTCCGATTCCTCCTCTCTGACACCCCGTTGAGTTGAGGTGTACCCGGAGGTGTCCATTGTGAGACTATGCCGTTTTCTTTGAGATAGTCCCGGAATTCTCTACTAAGGTATTCTCCTCCTCGATCTGATCGAAGAGCCTTAAGAGGTTTTTCAGTTTGTTTTTCTACTTCATTCTTGAACTCTTTGAACTTTTCAAAAGAGTCAGACTTGTGTCTCATAAGATACACATACCCATACCGTGAATAATCATCGGTAAAGGTAATGAAGTAAGAATAACGTCCCCTGGCTAGCACATCGAATGGGCCACATACATCTGTATGTATTAGGGTAAGTATTTCAGTGGTCCTCTCCCCATGTCCTACAAAGGGCAGTCTAGCCATTTTTTCTTGAAGACAGGACTCGCAAACTGGATATGACTCGGAAGTCAATGAGCCGAGAAGCCCATCTTTATCCATTTTGTTCATCCTATCCTCTCCAATATGGCCAAGTCTGAGGTGCCACAAATATCTTTGGTTTATCTCATCTCTGGATCTTTTGGATCCTTTGGCACTCACATCTTGCTCGGTAACATTCACAGATACATCCATATGTAAATGATAGAGACTGTCAATCATGAAACCACGTGCGACTATTTTATTTCTCAAATAAATAGAACAGCAGTCTTTGTCAAATGTAAAAACATGACCTTCCTGTGCTAGACATGAAACAGAAATCAAATTTCTGCTAGCAACAGGTACATAATAGCAGTCTCTAAGTATTAAACTAAATCCAGACGGTAGTCGCAGATGGTAGGTGCCCACAGCCACAGCAGCAACTTTTTCCCCGTTGCCAACCCGAAGGGTTACCGCACCTTCCGCCAGCCTTCTACTTTCCTTTAGACCCTGCATGGTAGTGCACAAATGAGCACTAGAACCAGAATCTATAACCCAATTAGAAGTAGAAGAAACCGTTAGATTAGTTTCAATTATGAGCAAGTCTATACCTTCTGAAGGTGTGTCACCTTTCTTGTTCTTCAGGCTCTCGAGGTATGAAGGACAGTTTCTCTTCCAGTGGCCTTCGACATTGCAGTGGAAACATTTTCCTTTGTCGTTAGCCTTTTTCTTTTGAACTTCCTTCTTTGGCTTCTTGTCTTTCTTCTGCTTCTTTGCAGGCTTCTTTTTCTTCCAAGTAGACTTTCTCTTGGAACCAGAAGTCAACTCAGCAGCAAGGACATTGCCCCTTGACCCTTTCAAGGCTCCCTCAGCAGTTACCAACATGTTGATTAGTTCAGTCTTAGTGCATTCAATCTTATTCATGTGGTAGTTTACTATAAACTGACCAAATGAATCAGGAAGTGACTGTAGGATCAAATCCACTTGTAATTCCTTGTGCATGTCCATACCGAGCTTCTCAAGCTCCTCTAGGTCCTTGATCATGGTCAGACCGTGATCATGGACAGACTGCCCCTCGCGCATCTTCGCTTTGAAGAGCCTCTTGGACACTTCAAAACGAGCTGTGCGACTCTGCTCACCATACAACTCTTGCAGGTGTGCCAGTATGTCCCTAGCAGTCTTTATATTTTCATACTGGCATTGGAGTTCATTAGACATGGATGCCATCATATAGCATTTTACTCTAATGTCATCATCCAACCACTTTTTATGCATTTCACGCTGAATATCAGTAGGACGTGCTGGTAGTGTGGGGATATCTGAATCGAGTATGTAGCCTATTTTCTCACAGTCCAAAATAATTTTGAGATTTCTAAGCCAGTCTTTGTAATTGGTTCCGGTCAGTCGGTTGGTCTCAAGAATACGGGTCAAAGGGTTTGAAGCTGACATTGTATCTGCAGAGAGTAAAGATTCTAGTTAGACTTTTGTACTTGATCCTAATCTGTTCTAAGGTCTTTTAGAACAAATGTAACTCCCACTATTTTCTCGAATCCCTCACACTCCCCTGGTAGGGAAACGGAAATCCCACACGACTAGGGTTTCTAGTAGATACTGCGGTTCCACCAATTTACATGCCACCTCACCTAACAGTTATTGGTGACATATAGATGGATGAGTGTACAACTCTTGTACAATGCTTCTCAAGCATGTTGCAGTGTAACTTGGTCTCTAAGCCATGGAGACCTCACCTAACAGTTATTGGTCCCATTTCTTAGTTAAGTCAGACCCACCGTATAACCGTAGGAATAAAGTCGTCATTGGGTCCTCACCTAACAGTTATTGGTGCCCAACCCCACCTTTACCCTACAACATCTCATGTCTATAGAGAGGTCCAGCACCCCGATGCAACTTGACCACTGTGTCCAGCCGAGACAAATCAACATCAGAAAGGCCTTAGCAGCTCTACTACAGTGGAAGACCTATTGACTTAATATTGGTTAATCAGGTCTTAGTGTTTGCAACTTGAGCCCTTCATAAGAGGTAATCGAACAATTGGCCAGGTAAGCAGGTGGGAGGCTCCCCTTACTCAGAGAGTAAGGTCCTAATTAAGTAACCACTTTTCATGCTTTCCTAGACACCAATTAGATCAATTAATCTAATATGACTTGCTCATGTCGGTTCACTCTCGACTTGATTGAGGAGGTTTTGATTTAGGTCTCAATTGGGTTTGCTACATCACATGTAAACCTATCTACCCGACTCGCATTCACATCTCATGCAAACGGTACATCACAGGCAGTTATAATCGCAGCATCAAATAAAGTTAAACTTTAAATAGGTGATGATCATGGATTCTAATTAGGTCGTATTACAAGCACATGCACATCAATCGATCAAGTGTCTTCAACTCTTGAATTGGTTCTAAGCCTCCTTGATTCGATCCTTGATCAACTCTTGATCCCATCGCCATCAACCGCTTAGATCACCTTTCATCTCATGCCTTTGCTTCAACTTGATCGTTGATGTACATCACATCACAGAAATACAACCAGATGTAAAATAAAAATAAAAATAAATTACATCTCCTTTTAGGAGGCACGCAGGCCTCTCAAAACATCAAATAAGATGCATGCAAGCATCTGAAAAATTACATGACATCGCAGATCACATCGCAGGTCATTACATTTGATACCAAAAGGGTTTGAATCCTATCATCATCACCGCATGCAACAATTATAATTTTCAGATATGAAAACTAACTGATTATATCATGACATAGGTCGCTGATCATGCTAATCATGATTCTAAACTTTGTAATCCCATTAACAATGCAATTAGAATCATCTTTTTATCACATAAAAATCAGCATGCAAAAATCAGCACCCCTGAAAAATCTGCATGCAGAATTTTTCAGCATGCATGATCATTCAATTTTCAGATCTAATAAGCCTTTAGATATTTAATTCCTACCTTAATCTACGAAGCCTAGGCTCTGATACCACTGTTGGGAACCCGCCCATGCCACTGATATTTCAAAAATTTTTCAGATGGCAGCGGAATCGGCATGCACGGGTTCGACGTTCATCGCATGAACGTTGATTCGAGACCTTTCGTAATTAGGTAAGAATTAAGACTTTTAAAACTATTAGGATGATCAGATCTTCACCTTGCGCGGGTAGATGATCACCGCAAATCTGAATTCGTGGTTTTGGAAGAGGGTTCGCTTGAAGCCGTTCAAACGTCCGGCCTCTACGGGTATCCACACGAAGCAGGATCCGATCCAAGCTCTCTATCTCACCGGGGTGCTAGCTCCCTTGCAGAGATAGCTTTGATGGCTGATGTCCTCCCTCTCAATCAACTCTTGATTGTGCTTGGAAGGAGGAAGAAGAAGGATGAAGAAGAGGATGAAGATGAGCCCCTACGCAGCCTTCTGCTGTTCCTTGCGTTGGATGAAGGAAGGGAAGGGAAAGGAAGCCGCCAACTCTTGGCTTTTCTTCTCCCTTTGCTTGCGGCTGAACCAAGAGGAGGAGAGGGGGCTTCCACGGCTTGAAGAGGAGGAAAAAGATTCAACTAGGGCGCCGGCCCTAGTCCTCCTTTAATAAGGATGAAGGGCTCCTACAAGTTAGGAGCCCTTGACAACTTTCCAAGAGGGGGCGCCGGCCCCCTCTCTCTTCATGTCGCACCTAATCAAGTGGAGAGGGGCTGATGCCCCTCTTACTTGGTTAGCCTAATCCTCTTCCAAAGAGGATTAGGTCCCTCTTTCATGGTTTAATCCTAATCTAATTAGGATTGGCCAAATTGGGTTCAATCTATGCTAGTCCTAATCCAATTAGGACTTGAATGAACTATGACTCAATTGAACTCTTCAATCCTAATCCAATTAGGAGTCATGTTGATTCATTAGATTAATAATTAATTTAGACTTAAGGAATCCTAATCCAATTAGGATGTATTTAATTTTAGTCCTAATCCAATTAGGACTCTATTTGAATCCGAAGTCCTAATCCAATTAGGATTTCTAGGAATCCTACTCCAAGTAGGAATCCAATTTTAATTCAAAATTCCTAATCTCATTAGGATTGTAGGAATCCTATTCCAAGTAGGAATCCCAGTCCTACTCCAACTAGGATTCCCAGTCCTAATCCAATTAGGACTCTAGGAATCCTACCCGAAGTAGGACTCTTGTTTCAAGTCCAATTAATTAATTCCCTTTGTTCCTTTCTTCAACTTCTTATCAATCAAATTGATTACTTGTGATTCTTAATCACGATTTCAACCATCGGATCGATCAATACTTCTAGTGTGTGTGACCCCATAGGTTTTATTCTGACTGGTAGTGAGATATATTGTGATCTCTATCTCAATATCATTGAAAACTCTTTTCAATGGGTTGGAACGATTCCAACTCAACTCATTAGGGTTTATCGATCATCGAGATAATCCCTGTGAGTCCCACCATCCACCAGTGACACCTAGCAGCATGTAGTGGCTACCCAGCAGAATGGAATGATGAACCTCTAGGTGCAGTTAACATGTGATACAGTCCTACTATCGTGGATCCCTACAGGACGGAGGTCATGGACAACTCGTCAAACCCCATCGTCTGTCATATGTCAAGATTTATTCGACTTGAGTTCGATGGTGGAAAACTCTTTTTCCACTTTATATTACTGCCCTGGCCAAGGTCTTAGAACTCAGTCTAACAAATCACATAGGATCACTCCTCTTCTATCAAGGTCGATAGATTCCTTATAGGTGCATACCCTACTCCTACAGTGAACCTACTGCAGCCAATCTACACTGCTTGGACCCATATGGCTAGAGACCATGTATGTGTGCAGTCAAACTACAATAACCTCACTGTGAGTAGCCGAAGCACCGCAGGTCAAAGGACCAGTCACACTACTGCAACATCAAGCAAGTCACTGACGAGTGGATAGACATCCAAGTGACTTCTTGTCTTGGTCACGCTCAGTACCCTTGTTCTCTAACAAGCACCTGCACTATCACTTCAGTGTCCCTACACTGTGGACTCAAGTCTCGTCCATCCAGAAGGAAAGTGATCTGTGCACTGATCGGATCGATCACCGTCCTCGTGATGATTCATTGATCAGGAGCTTTTAGAAATTAATCACCAATGATACATGGCTCAAATTCTCAACTCTTGAGAATATGTATCATCATTTTATTAATTCCTTGGACGATTCATAGACACATAAACAATATGAATGAAAAGATGCCTTTTATTTATTCAATAATAAATAGTCAAGTACAAAATTATATCCCTAGAATTAATAATGTGTCAGCCAGATTGGCTTCTAGGGCATACATCTAATAATTAGGTCAATCCCCAATTAAGAACAAATTAATTTAAAATTAATTTGATCAGTTTAAGTCCTTTTTGGTTCTGACCTAATCCAATCAGGTCAAAACCCTGATTGAGCCCAAACTTGAATCCAATTCAATTTGGCTCATCCTTAGCACAATTACTCAATCAAATTGAGTTTATTAGTAATTTAATTACTAATTAATCCTTCAATAATTACTTTAATTATTTTATATGATAATTTGCCAATCAAATTGACCAAATTATCCCTGAATGATTCTTAATCATTCATTAGCTTTCTTGATCAATCAGGAATCTTCTATGCGTGTGACCTCATAGGTTCGAACCTAAGCTGGTAGTATAGGAACAATTTTCTACACTAATCGATGTGACCATCTAGCAATGGTACCCGACGTCCGGATAGGTCGAATATATGCGAAGCAAATATTCTGGAACCCTGAACTATGGTTACTGTATAATTCAATCCCTTTGACTCCTAATGCCAGGATGACTTAGAGCTCATTGTCAACCCTATAATTAGTACATCCATTATGTGATTAACTTTAGATATCCCGTGACTCCTCATTGGGATTACCCTGGCCAAGGTTTTGCTAAATTAATCACAAGACATTATCTCCTATTTTCAGGAGGGGTCAATTCCATCTTGACTCACAACTGACTACGCAAGTACTTGACTGCACCCAGTGACCTTCCGTCACTGAATTAGAAATTCAGATGGTCCGGTACCAAAGTACAGTGAGTTGCTTGCTAGTCACAGGTTGCGGTCTCAGGTCAGAGGGCCAAACTTATACCCATATCCACTCGGAACATCTCTCGACAGTAGAGCGTTCCGGAATTGGTCACGTTTAGTGAAATGTACTTCTACACTTCATTTTTGTGGCATACCAGTGTCTCCACACTTCTTGGTTAAGAGGACAACCAACATATATGTCACACAACGACCTAATCTCGATAATGTTGTCGTCCTAGTAACAACATATCATTTCGTCGCAAACAAGTTTAAGGACTCAAAGATAAATCCTCCTTTATCATAAATAAGTCCTAAGGACTTCATCATATAAGAGTTCATTTGAAGATAAAATGATGAATAATGCCAAATAACACTTTATTAATTTGTCAATTCATTTACAAAATTAAATCATCAATATGCTGACGATTGACATTTAGGATACAAATTCCAACAGACATTAGAGTAAAATGCTATATGATGGCATCCATGTCTAATGAACTCCAATGCCAGCATGAAAATATGAAGACTGCTAGGGACATACTGGCACACCTGCAAGAGTTGTATGGTGAGCAGAGTCGCACAGCTCGTTTTGAAGTGTCCAAGAGGCTTTTCAAAGCAAAGATGCGCGAGGGGCAGTCTGTCCATGATCACGGTCTGACCATGATCAAGGACCTGGAGGAGCTTGAGAAGCTCGGTATGGACATGCATAAGGAATTACAAGTGGATTTGATCCTACAGTCACTTCCTGATTCATTTGGTCAGTTTATAGTAAACTACCACATGAATAAGATTGAATGCACTAAGACTGAACTAATCAACATGTTGGTAACTGCTGAGGGAGCCTTGAAAGGTTCAAGGGGCAATGTCCTTGCTGCTGAGTTGACTTCTGGTTCCAAGAGAAAGTCTACTTGGAAGAAAAAGAAGCCTGCAAAGAAGCAGAAGAAAGACAAGAAGCCAAAGAAGGAAGTTCAAAAGAAAAGGGCTAACGACAAAGGAAAATGTTTCCACTGCAATGTCGACGGCCACTAGAAAAGGAACTGTCCTTCATACCTCGAGAGCCTGAAGAACATGAAAGGTGACAAACCTTCAGAAGGTATAGATTTGCTTATAATTGAAACCAATCTAACGGTTTCTTCTACTTCTAGTTGGGTTATAGATTCTGGTTCTAGTGCTCATCTGTGCACTACCATGCAGGGTCTAAAGGAAAGTAGAAGGCTGGCGGAAGGTGCGGTAACCTTTCGGGTTGGCAACGGGGCAAAAGTTGCTGCTGTGGCTGTCGGCACCTACCATCTGCGACTACCGTCTGGTTTTAGTTTATTACTTAGAGACTGCTATTATGTACCTGCTGCTAGCAGAAATTTGATTTCTGTTTCATATCTAGCACAGGAAGGTCATATTTTTACATTTGACAAAGATTGCTGTTCTATTTATTTAAGAAATAAAACAGTCGCACGTGGTTTTATGATTGACAGTCTCTATCATTTGCATATGGATGTATCTATAAATATGTCTGAGCAAGTAGTGAATGCCAAAGGATCCAAAAGATCCAGGGATGAGATAAACCAAAAATATTTGTGGCACCTCAGGCTTGGCCATATTGGAGAGGACAGAATGAACAAAATGGATAAAGATAGGCTTCTCGGCTCATTGACTTCCGAGTCATATCCAGTTTGCGAATCCTGTCTTCAAGGAAAAATGGCCAAATTACCCTTTGTAGGACATGGGGAGAGGACCACTGAAATACTTACTCTAGTACATACAGATGTATGTGGCCCATTTGATGTGCTAGCCAGGGGACGTTATTCGTACTTCATTACCTTTACCGATGATTATTTACGGTATGGGTATGTGTATCTTATGAGACACAAATCTGAATCTTTTGAAAAGTTCAAAGAGTTCAAAAATGAAGTAGAAAAACAAACTGGAAAACCCCTTAAGGCTCTTCGATCAGATCGAGGAGGAAAATACCTTAGTGGAGAATTCCGGAACTATCTCAAAGAAAACGGCATAGTCTCACAATGGACACCTCCGGGTACACCTCAACTCAACGGGGTGTCAGAGAGGAGGAATCGGACCCTATTGGATATGGTCAGGTCCATGATGAGCTTCACTGATTTACCTATGTTCCTTTGGGGAGATGCCTTACTCACAGCGATTTATTTATTGAATAGAGTTCCCTCTAAATCCGTTCCTACCACACCGTATGAGATATGGCATGGTAAGAAACCAAGTCTGGGTCATCTCAAGATTTGGGGATGTCCGGCCCACGTCAAGAGACTACAGGCGGACAAGTTAGAGGCTAGGACCATAAGTGCTCGTTTTATAGGATATCCTAAAGAGTCATTAGGATACAATTTTTACGTCTCAGAGGATCACAATGTGTTTGTGAGCCGTCATGCCATCTTCTTGGAAAATCAGTTTATCCTTGATAGAGGCAGTGGGAGGAAAATTTAGCTTGAAGAGAAAGTCTCTGAAAAGCAACGAGTCATGGATCCTATAGAACCCATTCATAAAGAGCCAGTACACGATGTCCTTCGACCACCTCGTAGATCTAGTAGGGTCTCCCATCCTCCCGATAGATTCTTAGGTATACTGAAAGAGGATACCGAAGAAATATTCCTAGTGGGAGATAGGGATCACATACAGGATCCCAAAACCTACAACGAGGCGATATCTGACATCGATTTCGAGAAATGGCTGGAAGCTATGAAGTCAGAGTTAGACTCCATGCATTCCAACCAAGTCTGGACCTTAGTAGACCCACCAGAAGGTATTGTACCTATTGGATGTAAATGGATCTACAAGAGGAAGATAGGTTCGGATGGAGAGGTAGAGACCTATAAGGCAAGGCTTGTGGCAAAAGGGTATAGTCAGCGCGAGGGCATTGACTATCAGGAGACCTTTTCACCTGTAGCCATGCTAAAATCCATCCGAACATTGCTTGCCATTGCAGCATTTTATGATTATGAAATCTGGCAGATGGATGTGAAAACTGCTTTCCTGAATGGATATCTTAATGAAGATATCTATATGGAACAGCCTTTGGGTTTCACTTCCAATAATAGAGATCACAAGGTCTGCAAGCTGCAAAGGTCCATCTATGGACTAAAGCAAGCATCTCGGAGTTGGAACACTCGTTTCGATGACGCAATCAAAACGTTTGATTTCATCAAAAACGAAGAGGAACCGTGTGTTTACAAAAAGGTTAGTGGGAGTGCTGTCGTTTTTCTCGTACTGTACGTAGATGACATTCTCCTGATTGGGAATGATATTCCCATACTAACCTCGGTCAAGGTCTGGTTGTCAAAAGAATTCTCCATGAAAGACCTTGGGGAAGCATCCTATATTTTGGGAATAAAGGTCTATAGAGATAGATCTAAATGGATGCATGGCCTTTCACAAAAGATGTACATAGAGGAGGTGCTGAAGAGGTTCAGCATGGAAAACTCCAAGAGGGGTCTCTTACCCCTTAGGCATGAAATTCATCTCTCCAAGAAGATGTGCCCCAACACATCTGAAGAGATTCAACGCATGAGCAAGATTTCCTATGCATCGGCAATAGGAAGCCTCATGTATGCCATGCTGTGTACACGACCTGATATAGCTCTTGCTGTGAGTGTCACAAGCAGATATCAGTCGGATCCAGGCAAGAAGCACTGGATAGCTGTGAAGAACAGTCTTAAGTACTTGAGAAGAACTAAGGACATGTTCTTGGTCTTTGGGAGAAGATCAGAGTTGAAGGTAGAAGGATGCACACATATTGATGATAGAAGGTCTACATCAGAATATGTGCAATTGTGGTTCAGTAAATTGGAAGAGTTCCAAACAACCGATCATTATAGATTCTACCTTAGAAGCTGAATGTTAAGCCGTATCTAAGGGTGCAGTGGAAACCTTCTGATTAAAAGTTAATTGCAGAGTTAGGTGTAATGTCATTAGATGCCATAACACTTTACTGCGATAACATTGGCACCATAGCACTAGCTATGGAGCCATGGTCTCATCAGAAGTCTAAACATATAGAGCGGCGCTTCCATCTCATACGCGACTATGTTGAGAATAAATATGTAGAGGTGCAGAGAGTAGACTCCGCGGATAACGTGGCAGACCCGTTCACTAAGCAGCTGAGTCAGCAAAAGACTGAAGCCCACCTTGAGAAGATGGGCCTAAGATATATGACCAATTGGCTTTAGTGCAAGTGGGAGATTGTTAGATGTATGCCCTAGAAGCTAATCTGGCTGACACATTGTTAATTCTAGGGACATAATTTTGTACTTGACCATTTATTATTGAATAAATAAAAGGCATCTTTTCGTTCATATTATTTATGTGTCTATGAATCGTCCAAGATATTAATAAGATAATGATACATATTCTCAAGAGTTGAGAATTTGAGTCATGTATCATTGGTGATTAATTTCTAAAGGCTCCTGATCAATGGATCATCACGAGGACGGCGATCGATCTGATCAGTGCACAGATCACTTTCCTTCTGGATGGACGAGACTTGAGTCCACAGTGTAGGGACACTGAAGTGATAGTGCAGGTGCTTGTTAGAGAACAAGGGTACTGAGCGTGACCAAGACAAGAAGTCACTTGGATGTCTATCCACTCGTCAGTGACTTGCTTGATGTTGCAGTAGTGTGACTGGTCCTTTGACCTGCGGTGCTTCGGCTACTCACAGTGAGGTTATTGTAGTTTGACTGCACACATACATGGTCTCTAGCCATATGGATCCATGCAGTGTAGATTGGCTGCAGTAAGTTCACTGTAGGAGTAGGGTATGCACCTATAAGGAATCTATCGACCTTGATAGAAGAGGAGTGATCCTATGTGATTTGTTAGACTGAGTTCTAAGACCTTGGCCAGGGCAGTAATATAAAGTGGAAAAAGAGTTTTCCACTATCGAACTCAAGTCGAATAAATCTTGACATATGACAGACGATGGGGTTTGACGAGTTGTCCATGACCTCCGTCCTGTAGGGATCCACGATAGTAGGACTGTATCACATGTTAACTGCACCTAGAGGTTCACCATTCTATTCTGCTGGGTAGCCACTACATGCTGCTAGGTGTCACTGGTGGATGGTGGGACTCATAGGGATTGTCCGATGATCAGTAAACCCTAATGAGTAGAGTTGGAATCGTTCCAACCCATTGAAAGGAGTCTTCAATGATATTGTGATAGAGATCACAATATATCTCACTACCAGTCAGAGTAGAACCTATGGGGTCACACACACTAGAAGTATTGACCGATCTGATGGTTGAATAGTGATTAGGAATCACAAGTAATCAATTCGATTGATATTAAGTTGAAGAAGGAACAATGGGAATTAATTGA
Organism: Phoenix dactylifera; assembly: GCF_009389715.1. Taxonomy (NCBI): domain Eukaryota; kingdom Viridiplantae; phylum Streptophyta; class Magnoliopsida; order Arecales; family Arecaceae; genus Phoenix; species Phoenix dactylifera. The sequence continues at coordinate 218,450 of NW_024068012.1, read as the reverse complement.
TTAGACTTAAAACAAGAGTCCTACTTGGACTGGAAATCCTACTTGGACTGGAATTCCTACTTGGACTGGGAATCCTAGTTGGAGTAGGACTGGGATTCCTACTTGGAATAGGATTCCTACAATCCTAATGAGATTAGGAATTTTGAATTAAAATCGGATTCCTACTTGGAGTAGGATTCCTAAAAATCCTAATTGGATTAGGACTTCGAATTCAAATAGAGTCCTAATTGGATTAGGACTAAAATTAAATATGTCCTAATTTGGATTAGGATTCCTTAAGTCCTAATTAATTATTAATCTAATGAATCAACATGACTCCTAATTGGATTAGGATTGAAGAGTTCGATTGAGTCATGGTTCATTCAAGTTCTAATTGGATTAGGACTAGCATAGATTGAACCTGATTGATTCATGATTTGGTTAATCCTAATTAGATTAGGACTAAACCATGAGAAGGGCACCTAATCCTCTTTGGAAGAGGATTGGGTTAACCAAGTAAGAGGGGCATCAGCCCCTCTTCACTTAGTTGATGCGACATGAAGAGAGAAGGGGCCGGCGCCCCCTCTTGGAAAGTAGTCAAGGGCTCCTAAATTGTAGGAGCCCTTCATCCTTATAAAAGAAGGACTAGGGCCGGCGCCCTAGATGAACCTTTCCTCCTCTTCAAGCCGTGGCCACCCCCTCTCCATCTCCTCTTGTTTCAGCCGCAAGCAAGGGAAGAAGAAGATCCAAGTGTTGGCGGCCTCCTCCCCTTCCCTTCCTTCATCCAACGCAAGGAAGAAAAGAAGGCTGCGTGGGGATTCTTCTTCATCCTCTTCTTCATCCTTCTTCTTCCTCTTCTCAAGCATATTCAAGAGTTGAAAGAAAGAGAGGAGATCAGCCATCAAAAGAAGTCTTTGCAAGGGAGCTAGCACCTCGGAAAGACAAGAGATCTTTGATCAGGTCCTCTGCTTCGTGTGGATACCCGTAGAGGCCGGACGTTTGAACGGCTTCAAACGAACCCTTAACCTAAAACCACGAGTTTCAGTTTGCGGTGATCATCTACCCGCACAAGGTGAAGATTTGATCTCCCTAAAGGTTTTAAAAGTATTAATCCTTACCTAACTACGAACGGTTCATGAAACAACGTTCATGCGATGAACGTCGATCCCGCACATGCCTCTTCCGCTGCCATCTGATTTAATTTTTGAAATATCAGCGGCATGGGCGGGTTCCCAACAGATTCAACCATCGGATCGGTCAATACTTCTAGTGTGTGTGACCCCATAGGTTCTATTCTGACTGGTAGTGAGATATATTGTGATCTCTATCACAATATCATTGAAAACTCCTTTCAATGGATTGGAACGATTCCAACTCTACTCATTAGGGTTTATCGATCATCGAGATAATCCCTATGAGTCCCACCATCCACCAGTGACACCTAGCAGCATGTAGTGGCCACCCAGCAGAATGGAATGATGAACCTCTAGGTGCAGTTGTCGTGTGATACAGTCCTTCTATTGTGGATCCCTACAGATCGGAGGTCATGGATAACTCGTCAAACCCCTTCGTCTGTCATATGTCAAGATTTATTCGACTCGAGTTCGTTAGTAGAAAACTCTTTTTCTACTTTATATTACTGCCCTGGCCAAGGTCTTAGAACTCAGTATAACAAATCACATAGGATCACTCCTCTTCTATTAAGGTCGATAGATTCCATGTGAGTGCATACCCTACTCCTACAGTGAACTTACTGCAGCCAATCTACACTACAAGGACCCATATGACTAGAGACCATGTATACGTGTAGTCAAACTACAATAACCTCACTATGAGTAGCTGAAGCACCGCAGGTCAAAGGACCAGTCATACTACTGCAACATCAAGCAAGTCACTGACGAATGGATAGACATCCAAGTGACTTCTTGTCTTGGTCACGCTCAGTACCCTTGTTCTCTAACAAGCACCTGCACTATCACTTCAGTGTCTCTACACTGTGGACTCAAGTCTCGTCCATCCAGAAGGAAAGTGATCTCTGCACTGATCGGATCGATCACCGTCCTCGTGATGATCCATTGATCAGGAGCATTTAGAAATTAATCACCAATGATACATGGCTCAAATTCTCAACTCTTGAGAATATGCATCATCATCTTATTAATTCTTGGACGATTCATAGACACATAAATAATATGAATGAAAAGATGCCTTTTATTTATTCAATAATAAATAGTCAAGTACAAAATTATGTCCATAGAATTAACAATGTGTCAGCCAGATTGGCTTCTAGGGCATACATCTAACAATCTCCCACTTGCACTAAAGCCAATTGGTCATATATCTTAGGCCCATCTTCTCAAGGTGGGCTTCAGTCTTCTGCTGACTCAGCTGCTTAGTGAACGGGTCTGCCACGTTATCCGTGGAGTCTACTCTCTGCACCTCTACATATTTCTTCTCAACATAGTCGCGTATGAGGTGGAAGCGCCGCTCTATGTGCTTGGACTTCTGATGAGACCTTGGGTCCATAGCTAGTGCTATGGTGCCAATGTTATCGTAGTAAAATGTTATGGCATCTAATGACATTACACCTAACTCTGCAATGAACTTTTAACCAGAAGGTTTCCACTACACCCTTAGATACGGCTTAACATTTAGCTTTTAAGGTAAAATCTATAATGATCGATTGTTTGGAACTCTTCCAATTTACTGAACCACCATTGCACATATTCTGATGTAGACTTTCTATCATCAATATGTGTGCATCCTTCTACCTTCAACTCTGATCTTCTCCCAAAGACCAAGAACATGTCCTTAGTTCTTTTCAAGTACTTAAGACTGTTCTTCACAGCTATCCAGTGCTTTTTGCCTGGATCTGATTGACATATACTCGTGACATTCACAACATGTACTATATCAAGTCATGTACATAGCATGGCATACATGAGGCTCCCTATTGCTGATGCATAGGGGATCTTGCTCATGCGTTGAATCTCTTCAGATGTGTTGGGGCACATCTTCTTGGAGAGATTAATTCCATGCCTTAGGGGTAAGAGACCCCTTTTAGAGTTTTCCATGCTGAACCTTTTCAGCACTTCCTCTATGTACATCTTCTGTGATAGGCCAAGCATCCTTTTAGATCTATCTCTATAGACCTTTATTCTCAAAATATAGGATGCTTCCCTAAGGTCTTTCATGGAGAACCTTTTTGACAACCAGACCTTGACCAAGGTTAGCATGGGAATATCATTCCCTATCAGGAGGATGTCGTCCACGTACAGTACAAGAAATACGATAGCGCTCTCACTAACCCTTTTGTAAACACACAGTTCCTCTTCGTTTTTGATGAAATCAAACGTTTTGATTGCGTAATTGAAACGAGTGTTCCAACTCCGAGATGCTTGCTTTAGTCCATAGATGGACCTTTGCAGCTTGCAGATCTTGTGATCTCTATCACTGGAAGTGAAACCCAAAGGCTGTTCCATATAGATGTCTTCATCAAGATATCCATTCAGGAAAGCTGTTTTCACATCCATCTACCAGATTTCATAATCATGAAATGCTGCAATGGCAAGCAATGTGGCTACAGGTGAAAAGGTCTCCTGATAGTCAATGCCCTCGTGCTGACTATACCCTTTCGCCACAAGCCTTGCCTTATAGGTCTCTACCTCTCCATCCGAACCTATCTTCCTTTTGTAGATCCATTTACATCCAATAGGTACAATACCCTCTGGTGGATCTACTAAGGTCCAGACTTGGTTGGAATGCATGGAGTCTAACTCTGACTTCATAGCTTCCAACAATTTCTCGGAATCGATATCAGATATCGCCTCGTCGTAGGTTTTGGGATCCTGCGTGTGATCCCTATCTCCCACTAGAAACATTTCCTCGGTATCCTCTTCTAGTATACCTAAGTATCTTCTTCTAGTATACCTAAGTATCTATCGGGAGGATGGGAGATCCTACTAGATCTGCGAGGTGGTTGAGGGACATGTGTACTGGCTCTGTATGAATGGGTTCGATAGGATCCATGACTCGTTGCTTTTCAGAGACTTTCTCTTCAAGCTCAATTTTCCTCCCACTGCCTCTATCAAGGATAAACTGGTTTTTCCAAGAAGATGGCATGACGGCTCACAAACACATTGTGCTCCTCTGAGAGGTAAAAATTGTATCCTAATGACTCTTTAGGATATCCTATAAAACGAGCACTTATGGTCCTAGCCTCTAGTTTGTCCGTCTGTAGTCGTTTGACGTGGGCCGGACATCCCTAAATCTTGAGATGACCAAGACTTGGTTTCTCACCATGTCATATCTCATATGGTGCGGTAGGAATGGACTTTTAGAGGGAACTCTATTCAACAAGTAAATAGCTGAAAATAGGGCATCTATCTAAAGAAACAAGGGTAAATCAGCGAAGCTCATCATGGACTGGACCATATCAATAGAGTCCGATTCCTCCTCTCTGACACTCCATTGAGCTGAGGTGTACCAGGAGGAGTCCATTATGAAACTATACCATTTTCCTTGAGATAATCACGGAACTCTCCATTAAGGTATTCACTTCCTCGATCTGATCGAAGAACCTTAATGAGTTTTTTGTGCTTATTTTTCTACTTCATATCTAAGCTTTTTGAACCTTTCAAAAGTTTCATATTTGTGTCTCATACACATATCCACACCGTGAGTAATCATCGGTAAAATGAAGTAAAAATTACAACCCCTAGCCTGCACATCGAATGGGCCACACACATCAGTGTGTACTAGGGTAAGTATTTCAGTGGACCTTCCTGTGTTCTACAAAGGATAATTTGGCCATCTTTCCTTGAAGACAGAATTCACAAATCAAATATGACTCGAATGTCAATGAGCCCAAAAGCTCATGTTTCTCCAATTTGTTTATTCTGTCTTCTCCTAAATGGCCAAGCCTGAGGTGCCATAAATACTTTAGATTTATCTCATTTTTGAATCTATTAGATCCTATGGTATTCACTATTTGCTCAGATATATTCACAGATACATCCATATGTATGTGATAGAGACTGTCAATCATAAAACCATGTTGAATCAATTTAATTTTCAAATAAATAAAAATCTTTCTGTGCTAAATAAAATACAGAAATCAAATTTCTGCTAGCAATAGGTAACAGTCCCTAAGTATCCTGAGCATATCTGACAAACCTTCTGAAGGTCTGTCACCCTTCATGCTCTTTATGCTTCCCATGTATGTAGGACAGTTCCTCTTCCAATGGCCGTCCATGATGCAATGGAAACGCTTTTCCTTGCATTCGGCCTTTTCTTGGAACTTCCTTGCTTGGCCTTTTCTCGGTCTTCTGCTTCTTCGCAGGCTTCTTCTTCTTCCAGGTAGACTCTCTCTTGGAAGTAGAAACCAACTCGACAGCAAGAACGATGCCCCTTGAACTCTTTAAGGTCCCTAAGGTAGTTACCAATTTTTTTTTAACAATTCCATTTTAGTGCATACAACCTTGTTCATATGGTAGTTTACTACAAACTATTCATATGAAGCTGGAAGGGATTGCGGGATCAAATCCGTTTGCAATTCCTTGTGCATGGTCATGCCAAGCTTCTCAAGCTTCTCTAAGTCCTTTATCATGGTCAAACCATGATCATGGACAGACTGCCCATCTTGCATCTTGGCTTTGAAGAGCCTCTTGGACACTTCAAACCGAGTTGCGTGACTCTGATCACCATACAACTCTTGCAGGTGATTTAATATGTCCCTGGCAGTCTCCATGTTCTCATGCTGGCATTGTAATGCATTGGACATGGATGCCATTGTGCAACACCTAACTTTTATGTCATTGTTCGTCCACTTAACAAGCGTCTTACGCGGATCAGTGATCGGACGGATTGGTAACATGGGGATTCCATGGTCTAGCATATACCCGAATTTCTCACAATTCAAAACTACTTTTTGAAATTTGCTGAGCCAATCTTTATAATTGGGTTTGGTCAAACGGTTGTTCTATAGGATATGAGTTAAGAGTCTAGAAGCTGACTTTATAATCCTCAGAGAGTAAAGATTCTAGTTAGACTTTTGTACTTGATCCTAATATGTTCTAAGGTCTTTTAGAACAAATGTAACTCCCACTATTTTCTCGAATTCCTCACACTTCCCTGGTAGAAAAACGGAAATCCCACACGACTAGGGTTTCTAGTGGGTACTGCGGTCCCACAGATTTACATGCCACCTCACCTAACAGTTATTGGTGACACATAGATTGATGAATATACAACTCTTGTACAATGCTTCTCAAGCATGTTGCAGTGTAGCTTGGTCTCTAAGCCATGAAAACCTCACCTAACAGTTATTGGTCCCATTTCTTAGTTAAGTCAGACCCACCGTATAACCGTAGGAATAAAGTCGTCATTGGGTCCTCACCTAACAGTTATTGGTGCCCAACCCCACCTTTACCCTACAACATCTCATGTCTATAGAGAGGTCCAGCCCCCCGATACAACTTGACCACTGTATCCAGCCGAGACAAATCAACATCAGAAAGGCCTTAGCAGCTCTACTACAGTGGAAGACCTATTGACTTAATATTGGTTAATCAGGTCTTAGTGTTTGCAACTTGAGCTCTTCATAAGAGGTAATCGAACAATTGGCCAGGTAAGCAGGTGGGAGGCTCCCCTTACTCAGAGAGTAAGGTCCTAATTAAGTAACCACCTTTCATGCTTTCCTAGACACCAATTAGATCAATTAATCTAATATGACTTGCTCATGTCGGTTCACTCTCGACTTGATTGAGGAGGTTTTAATTTAGGTCTCAATTGGGTTTGCTACATCACATGTAAACCTATCTATCCGACTCTCATTCACATCACATGCAAACGGCACATTGCAGGCAGTTATAATCGCAGCAATAATTAAAGCTAAACTTTAAATAGGTGATGATCATGGATTCTAGTTAGGTCGTATTACAAGCACATGCACGTCAATCGATCAACTGGTCTTCAACTCTTGAATTGGTTCCAAGCCTCCTTGATTCGATTCTTGACCAACTCTTGATCCAATTGCCATCAACCGCTTAGACCCCTGCTCATCTCATGCATCATCTTCGACTTGATCGTTGACGTACATCACATCACAGAAATACAATCAGATATAAAATAAAAATAAAAATAAATTACATCTCCCTTTTAGGAGGCATGCAGGCCTCTCAAAACATTAAATAAGATGCATGCAAGCATCTGAAAAATTACATGACATTACAGATCACATCGCAGGTCATTACATTTGATACCAAAAGGGTTTAAATCCTATGATCATCACCACATGCAGCAATTATAATTTTTAGATCTGAAAACTAACTGATTATCTCATGACATAGGTTGCTGATCATGCTAATCATGATTCTAAACTTTGTAATCTCATTAACAATGCTATTAGAATCATCATCTTATCACATAAAAATCAGCATGCAAAAATCAGCACCCTAGAAAAAATCTGCATGCAGAAAATTTTCAGCATGCATAATCTTTCAATTTTCAGATCTAATAAGCCTATTAATAATTAATCCTTATCTTAATCTACGAAGCCTAGGCTCTATACCACTGTTAGAAAACCCCAATCATGCCGCTGAAATTTAAAAAATTTCAGATGCAGCGGAAGAGTCATGTGCGGGATCAACCATTCATCGCATGAACGTTGTTCAAAAATCGTTCATAGATAGATAAGGATTAAAAACTTTTAAAATCTTTAGAAGATCAGATCTTCACCTTGTGCGGGTAGATGATCACCGCAAACTGAAGTTTGTGGTTTAGGATGAAGGTTCGCTTGAAGCCGTTCAAGTGCCCGGCCTCTACGGGTATCCACACGAAGCAGAGGATCGATCAAAGCTTCCTTGTCTCCCCGGGGTGCTAGCTCCCTTGCAGAGACAACTTTGGATGGCTGATTTCCTCTCTTTCAATCAACCCTTGATTGTGCTTGAGAGGAGGAAGAAGAAGGATGAAGTTTGAAGAAGAATCAAAGCCCCTGCAGCCTACTTCTTTTTCCTTGCGTTGGAACCAAGGAAGAGTGGAGGAAGGGAGCCGCCTAGCCTCTTCTTCTTTTCTTCTTGCTTGCGGATGAAACAAGGAGAGGGGAGAGGGTGGCTACGGCTGGGAGGAGAGGAGATTAATCACTTAGGGCGTCAGCCCCCTTTTCACCTCTTTATAAAGCATCTAGGGCTCCTACAAGTTAGGAGCCCTAGACCCTTTTCCAAGAGGGGCGCCGGCCCCTCTTGTGTTGCCGCACCAATCAAAAGGAGAGGGGCTGATGCCCCTCTTGCTTGGTTAACCTAATGTCCCTCTCATGGTTTAGCCCTAATCTAATTAGGGTTTAACCAAATCATGAATCAATCGGGTTCAATCTTTGTTAGTCCTAATCCAATTAGAACTTGAATGAACCATGACTCAATTGAACTCTTCAATCCTAACCCAATTAGGAGTCATGTTGATTCATTGGATTAATAATTAATTAGGACTTAAGAAACCCTAATCCAATTAGGACTTATTTAATTTTAGTCCTAATCCAATTAGGACTCTAATTTGAATCCGAAGTCCTAATCCGATTAGGACTCTAGGAATCCTACTCCAAGTAGGAATCCAATTTTAATTCAAAACTCCTAATCTAATTAGGATTGTAGGAATCCTATTCCAAGTAGGAATCTCAATCCTACTCCAACTAGGATTCCCAGTCCTAATCCAATTAGGACTCTAGGAATCCTACTCGAAGTAGAATTTGTGTTTAAGTCTAATTAATTAATTCCCTTTGTTCCTTCTTCAACTGAATATCAATCGAATTGATTACTTGTGATTCCTAATCACGATTCAACCATCGGATCGGTCAATACTTCTAGTGTGTGTGACCCCATAGGTTCTATTCTGACTGGTAGTGAGATATATTGTGATCTCTATCACAATATCATTGAAAACTCCTTTCAATGGATTGGAACGATTCCAACTCTACTCATTAGGATTTATCGATCATCGAGATAATCCCTATGAGTCCCACCATCCACCAGTGACACCTAGCAGCATGTAGTGGCCACCCAGCAGAATGGAATGATGAACCTCTAGGTGCAGTTGTCGTGTGATACAGTCCTTCTATCATGGATTCCTACAGACAGGAGGTCATGGATAACTCGTCAAACTCCTTCGTCTGTCATATGTCAAGATTTATTCGACTCGAGTTCATTAGTGGAAAACTCTTTCTCCACTTTATATTACTGCCCTGGCCAAGGTCTTAGAACTCAGTCTAACAAATCACATAGGATCACTCCTCTTCTATTAAGGTCGATAGATTCCATGTGAGTGCATACCCTACTCCTACAGTGAACTTACTGCAGCCAATCTACACTACAAGGACCCATATGACTAGAGACCATGTATACGTGCAGTCAAACTACAATAACCTCACTGTGAGTAGCTGAAGCACCGCAGGTCAAAGGACCAGTCATACTACTGCAACATCAAGCAAGTCACTGACGAATGGATAGACATCCAAGTGACTTCTTGTCTTGGTCACGCTCATTACCCTTGTTCTCTAACAAGCACCTACACTATCACTTCAGTGTCCCTACACTGTGGACTCAAGTCTCGTCCATCCAGAAGAAAAGTGATCTATGCACTGATCGGATCGATCACCATCCTCGTGATGATCCATTGATCAGGAGCATTTAGAAATTAATCACCAATGATACATGGCTCAAATTCTCAACTCTTGAGAATATGCATCATCATCTTATTAATTCTTGGACGATTCATAGACACATAAATAATATGAATGAAAAGATGCCTTTTATTTATTCAATAATAAATAGTCAAGTACAAAATTATGTCCCTAGAATTAACAATGTGTCAGCCAGATTGACTTCTAGGGCATACATCTAACACTTACAACCCTGGATGGAAGAACCATCCAAATTTCAGGTGGAGGAATGACCAACCTCAACAAGTATATAACCCACCTCCTCCACCTCCGCAACCTCATTATGCACACGCACCCCCTCAAAAATTCAGTCTCGAAGAAACTTTGCAATCTTTCATGCAAGGTCAAGCTAAAATCAATGATGAATTAAGAAATCAACTGACAATGCTGACCACTGTTTTAAGTGCTCAAGAGAAAGGTAAGCTACCAGCTCAACCACAACCTAATCCTCAAATCTATGGCGGTAGTAATGCATCATCTTCAACTTCGCATAAAGAGCAAGCAAAGAGTATAATAACTTTGCGAAGTGGAAAGATTATTGACCGACCAGTCCCAGAACAAACACAAGTCATACCTGATTCTGACCCTCCCAAGACAAAAGAAAAGGATAATGAAGAAACTGAAGCACCAACATCTACTGAAAAAATTGAATGTCCTTTTCCTCCACCATTTCCACAAAGATTAAAGCCCTTGCAAAAGCTTGAACCAAACTCTGAAATTCTTGAGCTTTTTAAGCAAGAAAAAATCAATGTACCTCTTCTTGATGCAATCAAACAAGTGCCTTCCTATGCAAAATTTTTAAAAGATTTGCGCACTGTCAAGCGTCGTTTAAATGTCAAGAAGAAGGCATTTTTGGCTGAAAATGTGAGTGCAATTTTACAGCATAACATTCTCCCTAAATATAAGAATCCAGGTTGCCCAACTATCTCGTGCATCATTGGCAATTTTAGGATTGAGCGAGCATTGCTAAATTTAGGAGCGAGTGTGAACTTGTTGCCATATACGGTATATGAGCAACTCGGTTTGGGTGAGTTGAAGCCAACAATTGTGACCTTACAATTAGCTGACAGGTCAGTGAAGGTTCCTAGAGGGATTATCGAAGATGTGTTGGTCCAAGTAGACAAGTTCTATTTTCCTGTTGATTTTATCGTACTGGACACACATCCGGCTTCCAATTCACCATCTCAAATTTCGGTCATCTTAGGACGTCCATTCCTTGCAACTTCTAATGCATTGATCAATTGTAGGATGGTGTCATGAAGCTTTCTTTTGGCAATATGACCTTGGAACTGAACGTCTTTAGTATAGGTAAACAACCCAGTGATCATGAAGAAAGTAAAGAAGTTGAATGGGTTGAAACCATTGCGGAAGAATATTTGTTAAAAGAAACATTTACTGAATCGGCCGACAATGGTTTAATAGATTGGTGTTCTGAAGGTCCTGCTAATGATGTGGTCCCACCTGGTTTAGATAATTCGGATGTTATGATGGACAATGGGTGGAGACCGCGAATAGAGGAATTTGAACAGTTGCCACCTCGAAAAGCAAAGATAGTACCATCCCATGAACAAACACCAAAGCTCGAGTTGAAACCTTTACCGAAGGAACTCAAGTATGCCTTTCTTGGATCCGAGGACACATTTCCTATAATCATCTCATCTGATCTGGATCATGCCCAAGAAAGAAAATTACTTGGTGTTCTAAAGAATTATAAGGAAGCTTTAGGATGGTCTATTGCCGACTTGAAGGGGATTAGCCTTTTAATTTGCACGCACCGGATATATTTGGAGGACAATGCCAAAACCACAAGGCAAATGCAATGCAGGTTGAATCCTACGATGAGAGATGTGGTTAAAGTAAAAGTCCTCAAGTTGCTTGACGTGGGTATTATTTACCCAATTTTCTTTAGCAAGTGGGTGAGTCCTACTCAAGTCGTGCCCAAGAAAGCGGGTCTGACGGTAGTCAAAAATGAGTAGGGTGAACTAGTCCCAACTCGTGTTCCGACGAGTTGGCGCATGTGTGTTGACTACCGAAAATTGAATTTGGTCACTAGGAAGGATCACTTTCCCCTACCCTTCCTAGACCAAGTTTTGGAAAGAGTCGCAGGACACAAATTCTATTGTTTTCTCGATGGCTATTTCGGGTACTACCAAATCGAAATTTCACCTGAGGATCAAGAGAAGACTACCTTCACTTGTCCTTTTGGCACATTCGCTTTCCGTCGGATGCCATTTGGGTTGTGTAATGCACCTGCAACATTCCAAAGGTGTATGCTCAGCATTTTTTAAGAAATGAACGAGAAATTTTTAGAAGTGTTTATGGATGATTTCTCTATTTTTGGCAATTCTTTTGATGATTGTTTATTACATTTACAAGCAGTCTTAGCTCGATGCATGGAAAAGAATCTGATACTAAATTGGGAGAAATGCCACTTCATGGTGCCAAAGGGAATTGTCCTAGGACATATTGTTTCATCAAAGGGCATGGAAGTTGATAGAGCTAAAATTGATTTAATCGCCAAGCTACCTGCACCCAAGACAGTTAGAGATGTTAGATCATTTTTGGGTCACGCAGGATTTTATAGGAGGTTCATCAAGGACTTTAGTGTCATAGCTCGACCATTATGTAACCTCCTATCTCTTGATACACCATTCAATTGGACTGAAACCTGTCAAGAGGCATTTGAAAAGTTGAAGTCTATGCTTAGCACTGCACCCATCATGCGAGCACCTGATTGGTCATTATCTTTTGAGATCATGTGCGATGCTAGTGACTATGCGATAGGAGCTGTCCTAGGACAACGTAAGGATAATAAGCCATATGTCATCTACTATGCAAGCAAAACCTTAATGATGCTCAAATGAATTACACCACCACCGAGAAGGAATTGCTTGCAGTAGTATTTGCATTAGACAAATTTCGCTCTTATATCCTTGGTGCTCCTATTGTTATCTTTACAGATCATGCAGCGCTAAAATATTTATTGGATAAGAAAAATGCCAAACCACGCTTAATACGATGGATACTTCTACTCCAAGAATTTGACATCACTATCAAAGATAAAAAGAAAGTAGAGAATGTGGTTGCTAACCATTTATCACGGCTAGTTATTCATGATTTGGTGCCACAGTTGCCCATCAAGGACTCGTTCCCTGAAGAGCAATTATTTACACTTTCTACTATGCCATGGTATGCTGATATTGTAAACTTTCTTGTCACGAACCGGATGCCGGAGCATTGGGGATCGAATGATAAGAATAATTTCTTGCGTGAAGTAAGAAGTTATTATTATGATGCCTCCTATTTGTTCAAGTATTGTAATGATCAAATCTTTAGAAGATGCATACCGGATCATGAGATACAAAGTGTACTCTCTTTTTGTCATGACAGTGCTTGCGGAGGACACTTTGCATCTAAGAAAACAGCAGCTAAGGTGTTACAATGTGGTTTTTATTGGCCTACACTACTTAAAGATGCCCACGAGTTCTGTAGGACATGTGACCCATGTCAACGTGTTGGAAGTCTAACTCATAGGCAAATGATGCCTCTTCAGCCCATTACTGCTATTGAAATTTTTGACATGTGGGGCATTGATTTCATGGGCCCATTCCCACTGTCTTTTGGATATGAGTACATTTTGGTTGGTGTTGAGTATGTGTCCAAATGGGTGGAAGCTGTATCTTGTCGAACAAATGACCACAAACCAGTTTTAAAATTTCTTAAAGAAAACATATTTTCTAGGTTTGGGATGCCCAAGGTTATAATTAGTGATGGGAGAAAATATTTCTGTAATAAACCTTTCGAGATTCTGTTACGAAAGTACGGTATCACCCATAGAATTGCAACCCCTTATCACCCGCAGACTAGTGGCCAAGTGGAGTTAGCCAATCGGAAGATTAAACGAATTTTAGAGAAAACGGTGAATCATCACGCAAAGACTGGTCTTTAAAACTTTCTGACGCATTATGGGCTTACCGTACTGCTTATAAAACTATTCTTGGTATGTCCCCGTATCGGCTAGTCTATAGAAAAGCATGTCATCTACCTGTTGAAATAGAGCATAAATCGTATTGGGCCATTAGAAAATTAAACTTTGAACTGTCAGATGCTGGTTTAGCTAGAAAAATACAACTAAGTGAGTTGAATGAAATTCATCGGGATGCATATGACAATGCTAGACTTTGTAAAGAACGAATGAAAATTAGGCATGATAAATCAATTCTAAGAAAATCTTTTGAACCTGCACAAAAAGTTCTTTTGTATGACTCTCGCTTACATCTGTTTTCTGGAAAGTTACGATCAAGATGGACAGGCCCTTTCATGGTAAAAACTGTTTTTCCACACGGGACAGTTGAAATTGTGTTGCCCAGATAGACAACCCAAGAGGAGGGGGTGAATTGGATTTTAAAATAATTATTGCAATTTAAAAGCTCTGTGAGTAACTAATTAAAATTTTTGCAAGTGGATTAATTAGTTTCTATATGCAGTGAATGAAAGGAAAGTAAGAGACAATAAAGCAATCACAAACACAAGAAAATTTATAGTGGTTCGGAGCTAACCCTTGCTCCTACGTCCACTCCCCAAGCCTCACTTGGGAATTCACTATAATCCCTCGGATTACAGCCGGTTGTTTTACAAGCTCACAACTAACTTGTTGTTTTACGATATCACAACGAACTCGGTCGGTTTTTCCAGGCTCACCGACTAGAACCACCCGATTGTTTTTCCGGGATCACAATCAAACCCTTACACCGTTGGTTTCAACCTAGGCTCACCAACAAACCTTAACACCCTTGATTCAATCCCCTGATTGAATCAAGTAAGGAACAAGAGGTTTGAAAACAAACAGAAAAAGAAAGAAGCTTCTTAACAAGCAGATATTCAGCGATATTAATAATAGAGAAGTTAAGAGCCCTCAAATAAATTTATGAAGATGTAGAGGAGGGCTTCTCGAACTCGGGATCTCCTCTTGAATGTCTCGAAGACTTGATAACTGACGAAGACTTCTTGAATGCTGGGAAGAGTTGGTTGGTTGGAGTTTAATGCCCCTCTTCCTTCTTTCACTTGTATTTGCTTGAAATCCTTTGGTAGGTGGAGATTACTTGTTTTCTTTGAATGGAATGTCACTTCTCTGCCTTGCTACAGTTCTCTGTGGCTATTTAAGCCATTCCCCACAGAAACTAGCCGTTAGACACAATATTGTAGCCGTTCTGCACATTCTGCAACTCCTGACAATGTTTCCGTTGGGATCGGAGTCGACTCGCGCGATCTGGAGTCGACTCGTCTGTTGCAGGAGTCGACTCGTGCTTTTCTGGAGACGGCTCGGCAACTATTCTGGATTTGAATTAAAGTGCTATCTCGACTGGGAGTCGACTCGACTCAACCTGGAGTCGACTCCCCAATGTCCGGAGCTGACCTGGCATTTTTGGAGACGATTCGTTCCAAGGAATCCTGAGATGTATTTTTCAAGTTTGCTCACTCGAGTCGACTCGAAAATTCTGGGAGTCGACTCGGCGCTCAGACCCAAAAATCCCGATCTTCTGTCTGTTGACTTGTGCCGTCTCGGAGTCGACTCGAACTGTCTCGGAGTCGACTCGGCTCTCAGTATCCGAAAAATAGTCTTCTGTCTTTTAGGGTCGCGCTGCCTTGGAGTCGACTCGAACTGTCTTGGAGTCGACTCGCCTCTCAGAGACGAAAATACCGTCTTCTGTCTTTGGGGTTGCGCTGTCTTGGAGTCGACTCGGACTTTGCGGGAGTCGACTCGGCTCACAGTGTCCGAAATTTGCTCTCTGACTTTTGCCTTGTTTTCCTCTGGGAGTCGACTCTCGCTTCCTTAGGAGTCGACCTGCCAGCCATCGGAGTCGACTCGAGTTTTTCAGGAGTCGACTCGGCTCTCAGGGTCCAAAATAGCTTCTCTGTCTTTCTGTCTGTTACTCCCTGGAGTCGACTCGTTCTACTCTGGAGTCGACTCGGCAAGCATCGGAGTCGACTCGCGCTCTTCAAGAGTCGACTCGTTGACAGGTTCTGAGATGATTCTTTCTGTCCGTCTGTTTGTTCTCAGTCGGAGTCGACTCGTAATGTACAGGAGTCGACTCGAGCTCGTGCCAGTGCTTCTGATACGCTTGGAGTCGACTCGTAATTTCCCGGAGTCGACTCGAGTCTCAAACTTTGGTTCAAATTGAGTTCTTTACTTATCCAAAATATATTGAACCAAATCTAGAGACACTTAACCATAAATTTACAAGTATTTGACTGAAACACTAGATTGAATTCATTAGTACAACATAAGATATACTCAAATGCTTTGAGCTCATCAAAATCAAATAGGGTTATAATCAATCACTCCACAATCTCCCCCTTTTTGATGATGACAAAACATTGAGTATTTGTAAAGTGAATTGCTCAACCAAAAAGAAAATTTATAGTAAAATTTTAAAATGAATTCAAGTGTCTAGTTATTTAATTTATCCAAAACTGAAAGGTGTGAAACAGTAAATTCTGAAGTTAAAGCTCCCCCTTTCATTTGGAATTAGATAAGCCTTCATGTCATGCAATCAACTGTTTGGCTTATATATATTTAATGAGTTTGCTTTTTTAAAATTTCAGATTCTCCCCCTCAACACATGCATTTAACTTTGTTTTTTAACTTTGTTTAGATTCTCTGAATTTTCTTTTAGTGTATTGGAGCTTTTGAACTTAAATTTTTGGTTTTAGAGGAAAAATCTGCCAATTTGTTCTTGAGTATGATTCAACTAATCTCCGAATATCCCTTGAATAGATTCTGGAGATTACTCCTTTAGGAGCCCCAATAGAGAGATAAAGAGCCTCGAGGTATCGAATCCACTTAGAACAAATTATTTTGTGTTTTAAAAATTTTCTTTTTATTTATTCCCTTTACATGTCTATTCAATATATTTTCTCTCCCTTTTTGTCATCATAGCAAAAAGGAAGAAAGCACATCACAAAAGCAATTAGAGATCAAATTTACACAATTTGAAGAGAAATGTCTACTCATTGTATTGATATAAATTTAAGTACACTTGTAGATACATCAAAAAGTATAGCAGTAAGTACATATCAAAAAGAGAAAACAAGCTACACTAGGATTTCTTTGTGGAGGATGTGGCTCCCTTGCTCAGTCTAGATTGTTGCATAATTAGACTGATCCCATCTGTAATGTTCCCTAGCTGCTTTATGATCTCTGAGGTGGCCCTACTCTGGATTGAGGTAAGCTCAGTCAGATTCTCCTGGAGGGTATCCAACTTGAAGATCAGTACATTGGCTAGACGCTCGGCCCCCTGACTCTGGCTGCCTAGGTCCTGTCGGATGTCATCTCGCATCTTTCTTGTGTTGCTCGTGACATCGCTCATATTTGAAAATTGGGCTTGTATAAGGCTTCTGACATTGTAAATCTCTTCCCTCAGATGAGCCGTCATCTCGGTCACGGCTGCCAATGAAGGAACCAGGGCAGTGGAGGGAGCAGCCGCTGGACCTCGGAGCTCCCGCAGTAGGTCGTCCCGAAGATCCCTCATGATCTCCTGCCGCAACTCCCGGAGCTGCTCAGGAGAGATCCGGACCTCCTGTGGCTGAGAAGGTGGTGCAGTGGAGGGTCTGGCTGAAGTGGATGGTGCTGAAGTGGAGGGATAGGTGGGAAAATCGGAGTCATGATCAGGGCTGGGGGAGTGACGAGTAGTAGGGTCAGAAGGTGTGGAAGAGGATGGTTTCCGGACCCAGACTCCCTCAACCTTATGGAAACCCATCATGTGTAGAGTCCCCTCACCCATGCGATCGGTGTATCGCAGTGAGCGAGAGGGTTCCCCCTCAAGAATGGGGACCTCTAACTCCCTGAAGATCAATGTGTACAGCATCCCATAGGGAAGAGTAAGCCTAGGTTTGTTTAGAGGCTCACATAGGTATTTATAGATGAGCTTAGGGAAGTTGATTGGGGTATCTTGAAGAATGTAGTACATTAGGGCTAGGTCCCTCTCAGATACAAAGTCAAAACGGCCTGTCTTAGGGAAGAGGGTCCTAGATATAATACTTAAGAGGAGCCGCATTTCAACTGATAGCTGACTTGCAGACACCTCATCTAGGGGGGACTGGGGTGGACTCCCTAGTATGGCCGTAAGGGCCTCAGTCCTATCGGCTGGGTGAGAGGGAAACACCCCTACTTGGGGAAGATGAAGGATTTGTGCAATAAAATCCTCCGAAATAAATAAAGGGACACCCGCTACGGTTCCCTGTATCCCACCATGACCCCTAGCTACTGTCCCGTAAAACTCCCTAACTAGCCCCGGGTAAGTAGGGAGATCTAGGGAGCAAAACATCTCTAACCCTTGGGCCCTTAACCTATGCCCTATTGTAAAGCCTTCTCGGGAGAGAAAGTCAAAGTTGACATACCTCCCGGTGGAGACCGCCTTCCTGGTGCACGGACGCGAGGGAACCGGCCTCGGCGGAGAAGGAACCGGAGGTTGTGGCCTCACGGGTTCATTCCGAGCCTTTGACCGTCGCTCGGTGCCGCTCGCGGGTTGGGGCCTTTTTCGGCTCGGGACAGCAACTTTTCGAGGCATCCTAGACCTAAAGAGGAAGAAGGACACAAGGAATGGAGGGAAACTCGACGGAAATGCCCTAGACAAGGTCAGAGATGAGGTCGGAGACGACTCTAGGGTTTTTTGAACAGTGGAGGCGGTGAATAGAAGTGTCGATTGAACGCTTCGATTAGGGTTAAAACATCGGATTCCCGACCTCGAGTCGACTCCAGTAATTCGCGAGTCGACTCGACCTCGAGTCGACTCCAAAATATGCGCGAGTCGACTCCCCCTATGCTACCATCGACCTCGAGTCGACTCCTATCTATGTGCGAGTCGACTCCTCCATGAGCCGACTCTAAAATGTATCCGAGTCGACTCGAACTCTAGCACGCACCCAAAAATCATGTTATTTTCGTGCCAAACAAGGGATAATCAAAAAGTTTGTGATCTGAATTGATGATCATAGATGAGAAACTCTATATTTAACACAAGCTAATCATCAAAATCAATGAATTAGATAAGAGAATATCACTAGGATGGATCAATCACTCCTAATCCTCTCCTAAGTACATAGAATCGCTCTTCACTCAAGGGTTTTGTGAAGATATCAGCTAATTGATCATCAGTGCAAACAAATTAAAGTATCACATCACCATTCAGTACATGATCTCTTATGAAGTGATGTCTTATCTCAATATGTTTAGTTCTTGAGTGCTGAATTGGATTTTTAGTTAGATTAATGGCACTTGTATTATCATAATTAATGGAAATTTTATCTTGTTTAATGCCATAATCTTCAAGTTGTTGTTTAATCCACATGATTTGAGCACAACAACTCCTGGCAGCAACATATTCGGCTTCAGCAGTAGATAATGCAACCGAGTTTTGTTTCTTGCTAAACCATGAGATTAGATTTTCTCCTACGAATTGACATGACCCGCTGGTGCTTTTTCTATCAAGTTTACAACCAGCAAAATCGAATCTGTATACCCTATTAAGTTCAGGCTAGATTCTTTAGAATACTATAAACCTATATTTTTTTTCCTATTAGGTATTTAAAGATTCTCTTAACTGTAATTAAATGTGATTCCTTAGGATTAGATTGATATCTAGCACACATGCATACACTAAACATGATATCAGGTCTACTTGCAGTGAGATATAATAAAGATCCTATCATACCTCTATACATCCTTTGATCTACTGATTTACCTAATTCATCTTGGTCTAGTTTGCATGATGAGCTCATGGGTGTGCTGATTGACTTGTTTCCTTCCATATCAAACTTCTTAAGCATCTCCTTGATGTATTTAGCTTGATTGATGAAGATCCCTTCTTCAGATTGTTTGATTTGGAGCCCGAGAAAATAGTTCAGCTCTTCCATCATGCTCATTTCAAATTCACTCTGCATCAAGTCAGCAAATTCTTCACAGAGGCGATTGTTAGTAGCACCGAAAATAATATCATCAACATAAATCTGCACTACTAACATTTCTTTGTTTATCTTCTTTAAAAATAGTGTTGTATCTACATTTCCTCTAGAGAACTCATAATCTAGTAGAAATTTGCTAAGTCTTTCATACCATGCTCTAGGTGCTTGTTTCAACCCATAAAGTGCTTTGTTTAATTTATATACATGATTGGGGTATTGATGATTTTCAAAACCAGGAGGTTGTTCTACAAACACCTCCTCATTAATATACCCATTTAAAAATGCACTTTTTACATCCATTTGAAATAATTTGAAATTCTTAGAGCATGCAAATGCTAGTAACAATCTAATTGCCTCAAGTCTAGCTACAGGAGCAAAGGTTTCATCAAAGTCTATACCTTCTTCTTGATTATATCCCTTTGCTACTAGTCTAGCCTTGTTACTAATTACAATTCCATTTTCATCAAGTTTATTTTTATAAATCCATTTGGTACCTATTATTGAATATTCAGAGGGTCGTTCAACTAGGTTCCATACCTTGTTTATAGTAAATTGGTTTAGTTCTTCTTGCATTGCATTTATCCAATTTACATCCTTTTCAGCTTCTTCTATGTGTTTAGGTTCAAAATGTGAGACAAATACTAGATGATTATTCAAGTTCCTAAGAGATGCCCTAGTCCTAATAGGTTGAGATGGATCATCTAAAATTAATTCCTTAGGATGCCCATGAGCATACCTCCAAGCCTTAGTCAGCCCATGATCCACAATTGCCTCTTGGCTTGATGATGCATTTCCAATTAGTTTTTGTTCATCTTCTTGTAATGTCATCTCATCAATCTTTTCTTCAAAAATTTCAGCATCATCATCAAGAACAATTCTCTTGCTAGAAGAGATATCACTAGTATCATCAAAAACAACATGTATAGACTCTTCACTAACAAGGGTTCTTTTATTAAAAACTCTATAGGCTTTACTTGTTGTAGAATACCCCAAAAATATACCCTCATCAGATTTAGAATCAAATTTACCTAGGTTATCCTTCCCATTATTATGAACGAAACACCTACATCCAAAAACATGAAAATAGTTTACTTTGGGCTTTCTATTTTTCCAAAGTTCATAAGGTGTTATCTTTATAATAGGTCTCAATAAAACTCTATTTAATATATGACATGAGGTATTAATGGCTTCTCCCCAAAAATACTTAGGGAGGTTACTTTCACATAACATGGTCCTAGCCATTTCCTCTAAGGTTCTATTCTTTCTTTCCACAACTCCATTTTGTTGTGGTGTCCTAGGTGCAGAAAAATTATGAGTTATCCCCTTTTTACCACAAAATTCATCAAATAGATGATTTTCAAATTTCGTTCCATGGTCACTTCTAACAGCTATGACTGAAGCATCTCTAGCATTAGTTACTTCCTTATGAAATTTCTTAAATACTGAAAATGCTTGATCTTTATGAGCTAAAAACATGACCCAAGTATATCTAGAAAAATCATCTACAATAACAAGACCATATTTGTTTCCACCTAGACTTGTGGTTCTAGTTGGTCCAAATAGATCCATGTGTAGTAGTTCTAGAGGTCTAGAGGTAGAGACACAATTTATGGATTTAAAGGAGTTCCTTGATTGTTTGCCATATTGACAAGCTTCACAGATTTTATTTTTCTCAAATTTTAGTTTTGGCAAACCTATCATGGAATCTCTTTTCATTAGTTTTGATATTGTATCCATACTTGCATGACCTAACTTACGGTGCCATAACCAACTTGCATCATTATCCTTAGTTTCATTAACAACTAAACAGGGGTTATGTTTGGCAAGATCCTCAAGGTCTACTACATACACATTGCCACGTCTTATTCCTTTAAAAACTAAACTGTTGTCAATTGAGTTGGTTATGATGCATAAAGATGGTTTGAACAAAACATCAAAACCTCTATCACACAACTGACTAATGCTAAGTAGGTTATGCTTAAGACCATCAACATATCGAACATTATCAATAAAGGTTGAAGGGGTGATTTGTACTTTACCTATACCAATGATGTGACCTTGGTTATTGTCTCCAAATGTTACAGCACCTCCCTTCTTAAGCTCAAGGATGAAGAATTGGTCTTTGTCACCCGTCATGTGTCTTGAGCAGCCACTATCCAAGTACCAACAGTTTTTGTCGACCTTGGCTGCAAGACACTCCTACACAAGCAAATCATACAATTTTAGGTACCCAAGTTTTCTTGGGTCCTTCATGATTAGTAATGTTGGTTCCTTTTGGAACCCAAACCCTTTTAATTTTTCTTTTAGTTTTTTCTTTTCTATAATCACACACATTAGCTTTATGTCCTATTGTTCTACAGCAAAAACAGGTTATTTTCTTAGTTTTGCTTTTCCCTGCTTTTACAAAGAAATTACTAAGGAGCTTTTGCTTGTTTTTTGGTTTATACCCTAAACCAGCTCTATTGAACACAGCTCGTTGACTATTAAGTATCATTTCCAATTTTTCAGAGCTATATATAAACTTTTCTACAAAAGGTTTGTACTTTTCAAGTTCTAGTGCCAACTTTTATTTTTCTGTTTTTAGTGCATTTAAGTCTTCTGTGAAATTATCTCTATAAGTTTGTTTATCCCTTTTAAGTTCAGAAATTTTCTTGGTTAGTTTTTTGTTATCTTTAATTAAGGTATTAGTTTTTTGAATTAATAGTTGGTTGCTTGTCTTAAGTTCTGAATTTTCTTTACTGATAACATCTTTATCCTTAACTAATGTATCGTACTTACGGAAGAGAGATTGGTTAGTTAGTTTCAATTCTTTGTTCTTAAGGTTTATTATCTTATATTCGTCCATTAATTCATTAAAAGCATCATATAATTCATCGAAGGTAAAGTCAAAATGTGTTTCAGATGTTACCTCATTGTCGTTTGCCATAAAATATTGGTTGGCCTTTTCTTCTTGTTCCTCATCCGACGATGATGATGATGTATCGGAGTCCGATAGGGTGGAGACGAGGACCTTCTTTTTCTTGTACTTGCTGGCCTTCTTGAGCAAAGGACAGTCTGCTCTGAAGTGTCCCAGCTTCTTACATTCGTAACATCCGATTCCCTCATTTTCCCTTTTCTTACCTTTATCCTTGTGATAGGAACTTGAGGGGCCTCTCCTTTGATGAAAGGACTTCTTTCGGTTGATGAATTTTCTGAACTTACGCACGAGAAGAGCCTCATCATCATCTCCCTCATTGTCTTCCTCTTCACTGCTGCTGCTGCAAGATAAATCTTTGTTAGTAGAAACAGATTTGAGGGCTATTACCTTTTTCTTGTGGGAGGACTCTTCTTCACTGTGTTGCTTCATTGTTAGTTCATGCATCATGAGGGATCTAAGAAGCTCCTCGAGTGGCAGCTTGTTTAAGTCCTTGGCTTCTTGGATTGCCGTTACCTTGGCTTCCCATGACCTTGGCAAACAGCGAAGAATCTTCCTGACAAGTTCACTGTTAGTATAATTTTTGCCAAGGCTTTTTAGGCCATTGACAATGTCAGTAAATCTAGTAAACATGCAAGTGATTGTTTCATTAGAATCCATCTTAAATAATTCATACTTATGAACTAATATATTAATTTTAGATTCTTTTACTTGATTTGTGCCCTCGTGGATCACTTCAAGTCTATCCCAAATCTCTTTTGCAGAATTGCAAGTAGAGACTCTATTGAATTCATTTCTATCTAAAGCACAATAAAGCACATTCATTGCTTTGGCATTTAGTTGTGCCTTCCTTATATCATTGTCATCCCAATTCTTTTCAAGTTTGGGCATAGTTACACCCTCTACAAAAATTGATGGGACGTATGGTCCATTAAGTATGGTGGTCCACATCTCATAGTCTTGTGCTTGGATGAATATTCTCATCCTTGCCTTCCAATATGAGTAGTCGGATCCATTAAAGAATGGAGGTCTATGGGTGGACTGGCCCTCAATATGAGAAGATCCAAATGGGGTTGTCATTTTGATTTTTTACTCTTTTGGTAAAAGAGTTCCGGCTTTGATACCACTTGTTGCCCAGATAGACAACCCAAGAGGGGGGGTGAATTGGGTTTTAAAATAATTATTGCAATTTAAAAGCTCTGTGAGTAACTAATTAAAACTTTTGCAAGTGGATTAATTAGTTGCTATATGCAGTGAATGAAAGGAAAGTAAGAGACAATAAAGCAATCACAAACACAAGAAAATTTATAGTGGTTCGGAGCTAACCCTTGCTCCTACGTCCACTCCCCAAGCCTCACTTGGAAATTCACTATAATCCCTCGGATTACAGCCGGTTGTTTTACAAGCTCACAACCTAACTTGTTGTTTTACGAGATCACAACGAACTCGGTCAGTTTTTCCAGGCTCACTGACTAGAACCATCCGATTGTTTTCCTGGGATCACAATCAAACCCTTACACCGTTGGTTTCAACCTAGGCTCACCAACAAACCTTAACACCCTTGATTCAATCCCCTGATTGAATCAAGTAAGGAACAAGAGGTTTGAAAACAAACAGAAAAAGAAAGAAGCTTCTTAACAAGCAGATATTCAGTGATATTAATAATAGAGAAGTTAAGAGCCCTCAAACAAATTTATGAAGATGTAGAGGAGGGCTTCTCGAACTCGGGGTCTCCTCTTGAATGTCTCGAAGACTTGATGACTGACGGAGACTTCTTGAATGCTGGGAAGAGTTGGTTGGTTGGAGTTTAATGCCCCTCTTCCTTCTTTCACTTGTATTTGCTTGAAATCCTTTGGTAGGTGGAGATTACTTGTTTTCTTTGAATGGAATGTCACTTCTCTGCCTTGCTACAGTTCTCTATGGCTATTTAAGCCATTCCCCATGGAAACTAGCCGTTAGACACAATATTGTAGCCGTTCTGCACATTCTGCAACTCCTGACAATATCTCCGTTGGGATCGGAGTCGACTCGCGCGATCTGGAGTCGACTCGCCTGTTGCAGGAGTCGACTCGTGCTTTTCTGGAGACGGCACGGCAACTGTTCTGGATTTGAATTAAAGTGCTGTCTCGACTGGGAGTCGACTCGACTCAACCTGGAGTCGACTCCCCAATGTCCGGAGCTGACCTGGCATTTTTGGAGACGACTCGTTCCAAGGAATCCTGAGATGTATTTTTCAAGTTTGCTCACTCGAGTCGACTTGGAAATTCTGGGAGTCGACTCGGCGCTCAGATCCAGAAATCCCGATCTTCTGTCTGTTGACTTGTGCCGTCTCGGAGTCGACTCGAACTGTCTCGGAGTCGACTCGGCTCTCAGTATCCGAAAAACAGTCTTCTGTCTTTTGGGGTCGCGCTGCCTTGGAGTCGACTCGAACTGTCTTGGAGTCGACTCGTCTCTCAGAGACGAAAATACCGTCTTCTGTCTTTGGGGTTGCGCTGTCTTGGAGTCGACTCGAACTTTGTGGGAGTCGACTCGGCTCACAGTGTCCAAAATTTGCTCTCTGACTTTTGCCTTGTTTTTCTCTGGGAGTCGACTCTCGCTTCCTTAGGAGTCGACCTGCCAGCCATCGGAGTCGACTCGAGTTCTTCAGGAGTCGACTCGGCTCTCAGGGTCCAAAATAGCTTCTCTGTCTTTCTGTCTGTTACTCCCTGGAGTCGACTCGTTCTACTCTGGAGTCGACTCGGCAAGCATCGGAGTCGACTCGCGCTCTTCAGGAGTCGACTCATTGACAGGTTCTGAGATGATTCTTTCTGTCCGTCTGTTTGTTCTCAGTCGGAGTCGACTCGTAATGTACAGGAGTCGACTCGAGCTCGTGCCAGTGCTTCTGATACGCTTGGAGTCGACTCGTAATTTCCCGGAGTCGACTCGAGTCTCAGACTTTGGTTCAAATTGAGTTCTTTACTTATCCAAAATGTATTGAACCAAATCTAGAGACACTTAACCATAAATTTACAAGTATTTGACTGAAACACTAGATTGAATTCATTAGTACAACATAAGATATACTCAAATGCTTTGAGCTCATCAAAATCAAATAGGGTTATAATCAATCACTCCACAAATTGAGAATCCACAGGATGGTAAAATTTTTAAGGTGAATGGACATAGACTAAAACCTTTTTTTGATAATTTTGCAGATGAAGAGGACTCCTTTTTCTTGGGGGAGCCTTCTTACGACTGAGCATGACGACCAAGGTATGTGTATATTAGTTAGAATTCAATTTTTTTTCTTTTATTTCTAGTTTTCTTCTTATTTTGTAGGTCTTCTTTTCTGGCAATCAACAACTCAAGGTATTCTTCTTCTCTCTATTATTTTCTCTATTGTCTCTCATATATAGTTTTCTTGCATTTTTTTACATTGAGAACAATGCAATGTTTAAGTTGGAGGAGGGAAATATTTTGATCAAAATCAAAAAAAAAAAAAAAAAAACTTGTTTTTGCATTTGATTTATTACTTTCTTTTCTAAGCAAATGCATATGTATTTTCATATTGAGTTTGTGCAACTATTAAGGCAAGGAACACATGCATACTATGATTGATCAGAGACCTATTATTAGATCTCCACACGTGTACTTGATGACAATAGGAAGGCCTCAGGAGTTCATATTTGTTAACTGCATTTTTGTTAGCTTTATCCATAAAAGAAGTATGAGTGTCCTTGTTCGTACCATAAGGTTCATGATTTGGTTTTCATATAAAAATAGAGGTTGAATATCCCGACTAGATTACTTAGGTGCCTTATGATCCGACCTTGGTTGACCTATAGTCACAATGCAGTCACATATATAATAAAAATATCTATATGGTTCAGTCTACCATCTCTTTTCTTGCACAATAAAAAAATATTTAAAAAAAAAAACTTATGATGACAAGTCTGGCCTCGTGGCGTAGTCTGGTTCGAGTAATTAAGTCCGAGGGGTGTTTCACCTAATGTCTTGAGCCAACTGGATCGGGGGTCATTGACTGAAAGCTCGCTACATGGACCTTACTAGAGCCTAATGGGGTTGGATAGCTATAGTTGTCATGTGTATTGAAAAAAAAAATAAAATAAAAATAAGCATGAATGAGTTGGTTAGGCTGAACCTAGTGACATGTGGTAATGGCTGGTTTGACTCCATTGTATTAGACCTCTGTGTACCCGAGTTGTTTAGTTGAGATTGATAGCTCTTTCTTTACATGTGAACCATTCTTGACAAATTTAGACAACATATGATATTCTGAAAATTTGATGGATCAGGTTCTAATAAATTGTAGAAATACTTTTGAACTTGAGTAGTGCACCTAAAACTCAGGCGGTGCCCTGTTGTGGTGGAAGTATTAGTACTCTGAGAAAGTCATGCGATTTGATGCACACTACACTTTTATATATTTCCTTGCTTTGACAGTTGCCATGCTTGAAAATATATATCAATTAATTACATGTGTATTAGCTTAGAATTTATTTCATATTTTTATTAGAATCCGTGTCATATAATTCATGATGTTTGTGGGTAACATCCCTGAAAACCCTCACGAGACAACACTCGTCCACTAGGGTAACCTAGGGGTTTAACGGCTTGTTGCACGTGCTAAGTGCAATTGTGATTCCTACGAAAGTGAGTACTTATCTTAATTTTATGCAATTAGTTCTAATAAAACATCAAAGGATGAACCAACACTTTTTGTACTCTCATGTTATTATTTACTCTGAATTGCTAGAGACTAGCAATAAGCTAGTTGGGGGGTGTGATGAGAGCACAAAAGTGCGATCTACACATCACTTAAATTAGTATTATTGCTAACAAATAATGATAGAAGTGCTGTATTAATATTATATTTTTGTGGGGTGCAGGTGATCGAAAATCAAAGTTAAAATGCACATTGGGTTCAAAAAGATGCATCATAGTAGGTGACTAGTCAACCACATGAGGTCAGTCCCAGTTGCACACTAGAAGGAGCATTAGCCGGCTAGGTGCAGCCACATCCAGCAGCAGCATGTCCTCCCCATTTCGACTAAGTCCATTTGAAGGAATCCTGCACACATCCGTGCTTCAGCCGAGCCCATATCACAACGTCTACGAGCTTTTTTTTTTTTTCTCCGTCCAGGTTCATCACCCACGCATCCAAGCAGCCGAGTCCCAGCATGGTTCAGCTTCTTCTACGAGTCCCAGCGTCCGTGCCCCATTCTCACGTGTTCCCGCGATGCAAGCGATTGCAATCCTCCCGTCTTCTCCGCGTTCAACGATCCAGCTTCTCCGGAGTTCCAGCCACATCAGCTCCCAGCCTTCCGTCTTCCTCGCAGTCTCCGCGTCCCAGCGCGTGTGATCATCCCGCAGCCGTCCACGGTTCATCTCCCTTGCATTCCAACAGATCCCAGCTCCAATCCTCCTTCCGTTCGTGCATCAGATCCATCCCAGCATCCCGCAACCAGCGTTGGATTTTCTAGCGATTTTCCAGCTTCCCAACATCCCAGATTCTGCCTCATCCGCGAAGCTCGCAGCGTCCGTGATCCAGCTTCCAAATCTCAGA
Organism: Phoenix dactylifera; assembly: GCF_009389715.1. Lineage (NCBI taxonomy): Eukaryota > Viridiplantae > Streptophyta > Magnoliopsida > Arecales > Arecaceae > Phoenix > Phoenix dactylifera. The sequence continues at coordinate 190,319 of NW_024068012.1, read as the reverse complement.
TCCACGCGTCTTCCATATTCGTTTCTAGATCTTCTCCGCGTCCGTGAGCCAACATCCGCAACCTCCCGCGAAGCATTCTTCCATGATCCCGTCCGACGAATCATCTCGAATCTCCCGAGATCCCAGCTTCTGTGATCATCTTCCCAGCGTCCGCGTGCATCCCGCGAAGATCGCGATCCATCCACCTCTTCCGGATTAAGCAAGCGAATCAGCCTTCCCCAGATCGCACAGCGTCCGGGATACTCGGCATCTCCACGTATTCCGGGAGATCAGGGACTCATCGCATTTTATAGGAGGTTTCTCTCGGCTGGGGGGGGAGCTCTCATTTGAAAAAAAAGAAAAAAATAGAGGAGGAGAGAAACAGGGGAGGCCCTGTTTCTGAAAATAAAAAGAAAAAAAAAAGGGGAACAGGAACAGGGGAGACTTTCATATTGATGGCCGGGTAATCCTTTGGTCTAGGGTGATGGGAGAACCCTTGACTTGTTACTTTCTTGGAGTAAACTCTAAACTTTTGTTCTATTCAATTTAGATCTTTTGATATGTTTTGGTTTCTTGCTTGCCTATGTTGTAGATAGTTCTTTAATGGTTTATATCATTGATGCATGGATTACTTTATTATTTGATTTGTCGTAGACATAACCGGCACGACGAATGCTTAGAAATTGAGTTCGTGTGTTCAAACAATATATTTCATGATTAGATCTATCCTACATTTGAACTTTTAAATCAGAAACCGTAGAGTTTATATCTTGAATGTATTATTGTCAAGGGAGATTTTGGATCCCTAACCATCTCTTTATTATCAAACTTAATCTATTAATTAGTTTCTCTAAACTTCAAAACATCATCTTAATCCACATATTTATTGAATTAATTAATCTAAAATTATATTAAATAATCTTAAATATATTTCGTTCCCTGAGGATTCGACCTCGGACTCCCGAGATTTTACTACTTGTACGATTCTCCTGCACTTGGGGGAACAATTTTATTTTTGCATCAGGAGGGCTATTGTATTCCTCGTTTTGTACATGGATAATATTCTTCCAATTGGAAATGGTGTTCCCATGCTAACTTAGGTCAAGGTATAGTTGTCTAAGGATTTCTCCATAAAAGACTTTGGAAAAGCATCCTATATTTTGGGAATTAAGGTCTATAGAGATAGATCTAAAAGGATGCTTGTCCTGTCACAGAATATTACATAGAGAGAGTGCTGAAGAGGTTCGGCATGGAAACCTCTAAAAGGAAATTATTACCTCTTAGGCATGGGATAAATCTCTCCAAGAAGATGTGCCCCAACATATCTGAAGAGATGTAGCGGATGAGCAAGATCCCTTATGCTTCGGCTATAGGGAGCCTCATGTATACCATGCTATGTACGTGATATGATATAGTACATGCTGTGAGTGTCACAAGCATATATCAGTCAAATCCAGACAAGAAGCACTGGATAGATATGAAGAACAGTCTTAAGTACTTGAGAAGACTAAGAACATGTTCTTGGTCTTTGGGAGAAGATAACAGTTGAAGGTAGAAGGGTGCACACATATTGATGATAGAAAGTCTACATCAGAATATGTGCAATGGTGGTTCAGTAAATTGGAAGAGTTCCAAATAACCGATCATTGTAGATTCTACCTTAGAAGGTGAATGTTAAGCCGTCTCTAAGGGTGCAGTGGAAACCTTTTGGTTTAAAAGTTCATTGCAGAATTAGGTATAATGTCATCAGATGCCATAGCACTCTTCTGCAATAACAAAGGCATCATAGCACTAGCTAAGGAGCCAAAGGTCTCACCAGAAACCGAAGCACATAGAGCGGCGGTTTAACCTAATAAATGACTACCTCGAAAAGAAATAAGTAGAGGATCAAAGAGTAGACTCCGCGGATAACGTGGCGGACCCGTTCACTAAGCAGCTGAGTCAGCAAAAAACTGAAGCCCACCTTGAGAAGATGGGACTAAGGTTTATGGCTGATTGGCTTTAGTGCAAGTAGGAGATTGTTAGAAGTATGCCTTAGAAGCCAATTTGGCTGACGCATTATTTTATTCTGAAACATAAATTTGTACTTCACCTATTAAGTTGGGCATTCTTTTCATTCATGTTCTTATGTGTCCATGAATCGTCCAAGAAATTAATAAGATGATGATGCATATTCTCAAGAGTTGAGAATTTGAGGCATGTGTCATTGGTGATTAATTCCTGAATTACTCCTGATCGATGGATCATCACGAGGACGGTGATTGATCCGCTGAGATTAGTGCACATATTGCTTTCTTTGATGGACGAGTCTTGAGTCCACAGTGTAGGGACACTGGAGCAATTGTGCAAGTGCTTGTTAGAGAACAAGGGTACTGAGCGTGACCAAGACAAGAAGTCACTTGAATGTCTATCCACTCGTCAGTGACTTGCTTGATGTTGCAGTAGTGTGACTGGTCCTTTGACCTGTGGTGCTTCGGCTACTCACAGTAAGGTTATTGTAGTTTGACTGCACGAATACATGGTCTCTAGACATATGGGTCCATGCAGTGTAGATTGGCTGCAGTAGGTTTACTGTAGGAGTAGGGTATGCACCTATATGGAATCTATCGACCTTGATAGATAAGGAGAGATCCTATGTGATTTATAAGACTGAGTTCGTAAGACCTCGGCCGGGACAGTATGCATAGTGGAGAAAGAGTTTTCCACTCTCGAACTTAAGTCGAATAAATCTTGACATATGACAGACGATGGGGTTTGACGAGTTGTCTATGACCTCCGTCCTATAGGGATCCACGATAGTAGGACTGTATCATACGATAACTGCACCTAGAGGTTCATTATTCTATTCTACTGGGTTGCCACTACATACTGCTAGGTGTCACTTGTGGATGTTGGGACTCACGGGAATTTACCTGATGATCGGTAAACCCTGACGAGTAGAACTGAAAGTGTTTCAGTCCACTGAAAGGTGTTTCAGTGATATTGAGATGGAGATCTCAATATATCTCATTACCAGTCAGATTAGAACCTATGAGGTCACACACATTAGAGGTTCTAATTATTAGGATTGTCGAATTGTGATTTAGAATCACAATGTCAATTGTCAATAAGATTGATGTTCGAAATAACCCACTAAGAGTTAGTGAGTTAAATGGAAGAATTAAATAATTATAATTATATTATAATTAAGTCTATTATTGCTGATTAATTGAGTCAAATTATGTTGGGTCTGACCCAAAGAAATTTGACTCAAATCCTAGTCAAGAGTTGGCTAGATCGAGTCCCTAAAAACCTTGCCTAATTCAGCCTTTTTCCCTGAATAGAGCCTCCCTCTTGATGCCTTATTTTGAAGAGTCAAAATAGGCAAGAGGGGGCAGCCACGAGGGCAAGGAGGGGCGTGGCCCCCTCTCCTTCTTTGCTGGGAGCCGGAGCCCCTTGATTCTTTCCAAGAATCAAGGGGCCCGCCAATAAAGAAAGGCACCAGGAAACCTATTAGGTTTCCTGGCGCATAGGGCTTTGAACCCTATAAAAAGGGAGCCCCACGCCCCAAGAAAAATCAGAGCTCTTCTCCCAGGCATGGGGCAGCAAGGCTATGTTTTTGGGGATTTTTAAATCAGCAAAAAGGGAGAGAAAAGAATCAAAACAGTGAAGGGTTTTCTTCTTCATTTTGAAGGCTGCACAAGGTGGGATCCTTGTGATTTCTTCTTCCTTCTTCTTCGACATTCAAGAGAGGCTTTTGCAAGGAGCTAGCACCCCGGTGAAGCCCCATCTCTGATCTTCAGCAACCTCGTGTGGATACTTGTAGAGGCCGGACGTTTGTGCGGCTACAAGGAACCAAACCACGATCATCGGTTGCGGTGTTCTTCTACCCGCACAAAGGTGAAGATGAGATCTTCATTTGAACTTTTATATTTCTGATTTTCTGGTAGTTTAACAATTCATAATTAATTATTAGATCTTAGTTTAGTCCCCATCTTAATTCAAAAGGGTTCTGAATCGTTCTGATTCAGAAAAATTTTGAAATCTACCCGATCCTGTTCTGGCGTATGCGATGCACCGGGCCCGGCATGCAGATTCCGCGGCGAACGTCGCGCCACTGTGGGGCAATCCAACACGCTGAATGCTTAAAAAAAAGAATTCATGTTATCAAGAACATACTCCATAATTAAATTTTATCTGCTTATAATTCTTAAAGAAAATAAAAGAATCATAGAATTTATCGCATGAATTTGATATTATCAAAGGAGATTCTGGATCCCTACACCATCTTAATCTATCCTAACTTCGATTCTCTATTTACTGATTTATTTTCTATTTGCAAAACATCATCTTAATCCACAAATTTATTGAATTAATTAATCTAAAATAATACTGAATAATCTCATATATATTTTGTTCCCTGAGGATTCGATCTCGGACTTCCGAGTTATACTACTTGTCCGATTCTCCTGCACTTGGGAGAGCGATTTTGCCAGAGCATCAACAAGCTCCTAGAGCATAGTATGAAATACTTAGCAAATTTCTATTAGATCATGAATTTCTAGAGGAAATGTTGATACAACCTTATTTTAAAAAAAGAAAAATAGAGATATGTTAATAGTGCAGATTTATGTAGATAATATTATTTTCGGTGCTACTAACAATCGTCTTTGCAAAGAGTTTGCTGAATTAATGCAAAGTGAATTTGAGATGAGCATGATGGAAGAGCTGAACTACTTCCTTGGACTTCAAATCAAACAATTTAAGGAGGAAATTTTCATCAATCAAGCTAAGTACATCAAGAAGATGCTAAAGAAATTTGATATGGATGGAAACAAGTCAATCAGCACCCCCATGAGTTCATCATGCAAACTAGATAGAGATGAATCAGATAAAAGTATAGATCAAAAACTGTATAGAGGTATGATCGGTTCATTATTGTATCTTACAGCAAGTAGACCTGATATCATGTTCAGTGTATGCATGTGTACTAGGTATCAATCTAATCTTAAGGAATCACACCTAATTGCAGTTAAAAGAATTTTTAAGTATCTTATAGGAACAAAAGATATAGGGTTATGGTACTCTAAAGAATCAAACATAAACTTGATAGGGTACACTGATTCCAACTTTACTGGTTGTAAACTTGATAGAAAAAGCACCAGCGGGTCATATCAATTCTTAGGAGAGAACTTAATCTCATGGTTTAGCAAAAAACAAAACTTAGCTGCACTATCTACGGTGGAAGTCGAATATATTGCCGTCGGGACTTGTTGTGCTCAAATTTTATGGATTAAGCAACAACTTGAAGATTATGGCATTAAGCAAGATAAGATTCTAATAAATTGTGATAATACTAGTGCCATAAACTTGACTAAAAATTCTATACAACACTCAAGAACTAAGCACATTGAAATAAGATATCATTTCATAAGAGATCATGTGTTAAATGGTGATGTTATGTTAGAATTTGTATGCACGGATGATCAGCTTGCTGATATCTTCACTAAACCTCTAAGCGAAGATAGATTTTGTTTTCTTAGAAGAGGTTTAGGAGTGAATGATCCCTTTCATTGATCCATCTTCAACTCCTTTTGATTTTGATCCTTGATTCCTATTCCTTGAATCATTGTTGAGTCAATGATCATTATATCATTTATTAAAGATCATGAGAAGTCTATGCACTCTGTTTGAACTTTTTTTTGGGGATTGCTTTTATTTTTTTTTGGCTCATCTATGCCCTAGTCGACTCGAAGCAATACTCAGAGTCGACTCGATCGGGAGTCGACTCGAGCTATCGCGGGAGTCGACTCGGGAACGGAAAATTGGTATATGACCTAGCCGAGCCGTCCCTTTCCTATTTTCTTTCATCTTCCCAAAATCATCCTATTCTGTCTCCCGTCTTCCCTGTCTCTCCCGCGTTGACATCGTGAGTTCCTCGTCTCCCTCTCTTCATTTTTGTCACTGTCATGGCCCCTAAGAAAGCACTCGCTTCCCGTAAAAAGCGCCCTAGCCTGTGCGTTGACGCTGAGAGACGGTCAAAGAGTCGGAATGAGCCGGCTCCTTCGGAACCCGAGGCTCCTTCCCCTCCAAGACCGGCTCCCTCGCGCTCATGTGCTGGAAGGGCAATCACGACCGGGAGATGTGTTGATTTTGACTTCCTCTCCCATTCGGGTTTTGCCCTAGGGGATCATTTGACGTTTCATAGTCTCCATTTTCTTTGTACTCTCGCCGTCCCCACTTACCCCGGGTTAGTTAGGGAGTTCTTCAGCACCGTCACATGGGGTGACGATTGTATTGAAGGTTGGGTAGCCAACAAAAAGATTGTCATTTCGGTGCCCATCCTCTCTAGGCTCTTAGACCTACCCATTGTCGGCCCCTGTCCTTCCTCCTTGGCTGATAGGGGTGATGGTATACGTCTTTTGCTCGGTAGAGACCCCACGGACCCGTTCGAGGAAATATCTGCAAATCAGCTTAACGTTGAATTGCGACTTCTCCTTTGCATTATTGGTCATGTCCTCTTTCCCAAGACCGGAAGATTTGACTTCATTTCCGAGAAGGATCTTACGGTCATGTTCGTCATTCTTCAGGACCTTCCACTGAACTTTCCCCATCTCATCTATCGTCACTTTCTAGAGGCTGTATCTAAGCCTAGGATGAGTCTTCCGTATGGAATGATTTTCACACTACTCTTTCGTGAGTTCCATGTCTCCATTCCACAGAAGGAGTCCTCTTGTCCCTTATGTAACACTGACTATGTAGACGAGAGAACCCTTTGTTCGTCCTTTCCTGTCTACCTAAAAATATGCTAGACAGATCGTTGTTAGAACCGACGAACAAAAGTTAAATTTAATTCTACTCTTACCTTTCCTACTCGAAGAATAGCGGTTGTAAGAGGTCGATCCACAGGGAGGCGATTGGAGTTGCATAAAAATTAGAACGTTCCCTCGGATTTGAAATCGATTTTTGAATGATGAAAGAAAAAAATATTATTTTGAGGATGTTGATGAATTCTCTAGTCTACCGGAGAATATTTTTTTATAAAAAAAATAATAAAAAGACAAGTACTTAGAAATCAAAGAGCCTTTATAAATTCATGAAATGTTTTACTATTCAAAGGAAAACTTTGGCATGGATAAAAATAGTGCTTAGGAAGATTGAAGCCTAGAACATAAATTTCATAAAGGAAAATTAGATGTATTGCATAAAAAGAAAAATTAAATGATTGCATAAAGAAAACAGAAATTTAACTAAACCTAGAACAAGGATTGCATGAAAGAGAAATGATAGATTTGCTTAAAAGAAAATTCATTACAAATAAAAGTGGAGATTGGAAACCTAATGTTTCTTCTCTTTTGCAAATAACATAAAAAAATAAAACAAAAAACCTCTTCCTCCCGTTAGAACATAAAATATTTTTTTACTCTTTTGTTTCCCAAAAAACAGAGGATTGCTCTGTTCTTCTTTTCCCCACCGAGCTCTCTCCTTCCTTCTTCTTCTTCCTTGGACCCGCCGGCCACCACCTCCTTGGACCCGCCGGCTACCACCACTCCGAGCTCCCTCCTCCTCCTCCTTTCTCCCCTATTTATAGATCAATCCTTGAAGCGTCGAGAGGGGGAGAGTGCGTGATTGCTGGGATCTGCTGGCTGGAGAAGAAACGGAAGGAGGGAGAGGGCTGAGGCGGAGGAGCTGCAGTCTTGATCGTGGAAGAGCTGGGGTCACGGTGCGGTTGGAGTGCGCTGGAAGCGACGCGGATGGTGCGGACGGAGGCTTGATTGCTGGAGAGATGCCGCGGGAGCTGGCACGGGTGCTTGGATGCGATGGAATTTCCTTCCTGGATGGCTGGCTGGAACAGAGGAAATGGGAGGCTGGAGGTGTGGGGATTTGGTCGCAGACGGCTAGAGACGCGGTGGAGACACGCTGCGGGACCACTGCTAGCATCACGGAAGAGGGGAAAACGTGGTGCTAGATCGCCGGATCACGGAATGAAGGAGGCGTTGATGAAGCGGAAGGAGGGAGGAGCTGCGGGATGAGCTGGAGGTGTGGACGTTATGGGAGGAGACGCAATGGATCTGGGGTCGTGATCGACGGGAGGCACCGCACGGGCCGGCTGCAAGGTGGGGATGACGCGGAGGAGCCGATCACGGCTTGATGGGCGTTGGGAGATCGCTGGAAATCACGCCTTGCTGGGACATGGATCATTGCTTGATGCTGGGACCACGGCCTTGGGGAGACGCCGGTGATGAGGTGGAAGATGAATACGGACGCGTGATGCTGGGAATCCGAAAGAGCTGGCACGGGTGCTTGGCTTGGCTGAAAATGGGTCATGTGCCAGTTTCTGCAATGGAATTGGGTTTGGAGGAAGGTTTGGGAGATACCATTTCCATCCAATTAGTCATATGAATAAAATAATGTGATATGAAATTTGGCTTGTAGACAGACGGACTAAGTTCGTCACGGGTCATCTGTTCTGACTAGAGGTCAGTTGCAAGTCTTTCAAGTCATGGGTCACCCAGCACCTTATAGTTATGACATGGCCAATTTAGATTTGCCCAAAATTATTTTCCAAAAGCACAAAAGAAATGGAGCCGATTCGGACCCGAACCCGACTCGGACCCGAACCTGACTCGGACCCGATTTGAAGTCAAATTTGTACTCAATGTGCATTTTATCTCTAATTTATACTAATCTATGTTAAACCCAAATATAATATTAATCTAGTGAATTTATCATTATTAGTTAGCAATAACACTAATTTTAGTAACATGTAGGTCGCACTTTTGTGCTCTCATCACACCCCCCAACTAGCTTATTGCTAGTCTCTAGCAATTCAGTGCGAAAATGATAAAATGAGAAAGCAAAAGTGTTATTTATTATATAAATATCCTAAGATAAATACTCACTTTCGTAGAGCATTACGATTGCACTTAGCATGTGCAACAAGCCGTTAAACCCCTAGGTTACCCTAGCGGACGAGTGTTGTCTCGTGAGGGTTTGCAGTGAAGTTACCCACAAACTTCATCAGTCAGGAATTTCCAAATTTTAACTCGAAATTTGAACAAGTATTACTGTATGAAACTAGAATTGCAAGGACAATAGAGACTTGTTGTTATCATATTTAAACAGACTCTAACTCAAGTTTCATTACACCCCATCTATCTGCTAACAAGTCAAGAATGTAGTGAGGTGCAAGATAGTATCATATAAAAGAGTGGCTTTCACTTACTTCCAACATGATCATTCCAATTTTCAAGACTTTCTAGAGTTAAATGGTAATGAACACCCCGGATTTATTTATTCTTTTTTTTTTTCAGACTGAATGCTAAGAAGAATGACTTGTGCAATATCTAGCCTTATTAAGCTTTCTAGCTAACCCATGTAGCGAGTGTTAGGCCAATGACTCCCGATCCAGATGGCTCAGGGCACTAGGTGTAGAGACACCCTAACAGGCTTAATAACTCAAGTTAACTAGGCTTCAAGGCCAAATTAGTCACTCAGAGTTTAATCTCAATGTCCTTACCTTTTTACGCGAACACTCGCTGCTTGCCAGGCAGGAGGCCCGGTTACTCAGTGAGGAGACTTAAATTAAACTCATTATTTTATTTTATCTCTTCTTTTTTTTTTCTTTTTTTTTTTTGGTTAGGTTAGGGTGTTCATCACACATATAACTCTAAATTATTCCAAAAATTAAAAGTATTCATATTAGTCGTAAGTTTACATACCCCACTATTCATGTGCTTACGTGTAGGTGCTAACTCATCTTGTATCATGTTAGCAGAAGATAGGTGGGATGAAAATTTAAGCTAGAACTGCTATCATATTTCTTAACTCAAAGCTATTGTCAGAGCAATTCCTAGTTTGTACAGCCAAAAAAAAAAATAGAATTTGAGTTAAAAATTTGAAATCCCCTTTTTTTTATTATTTTTTAATTTTAATAATTTTTTTAATTAATTTTTTTTTTAATTGCATAAAAAAAATCAAAAATATTCTCTCCCTTTTTTTATTTTTTATTTATTTTTTTATTTTTTTTTTGAAGAAAAATCAGAAATATTCTCACCCCCATACCTAAATCTAACATTGTCCTCAATGTTAAAGAAAATTTAAAGCAGTAAGATAGAGGAGAAGGTACCTGATATGGGCGGGTAAATTGGGGCAAAATACCCCCAAACCTGCTTTTTTTTTTTTTGAAAATATTTACATGTTGGGTTGCCTCCCAAGAGCGCTAAGTTTTATGTCTTCAGCCAGACAAAATGTAAATCCCCATTTTTTTCAACCATTATCTAAGAATGGTTTTGGAAAAGTCCAAGGAAGAACAGTTGGCTGGTGACGATCTATGCTTATAAGAGGAACAGAACTAGGGGGTGCATGCTCGACCACTTCCTCAGAATGGGCAAGGTAAGCTTCTAAAGGGTCCTTATTATAAGTTTGTAAGAAAGTCTCCTGAACCAGACTTTCAATCATGTCAACTTCATTGATTTCTTTGTCGTCTGGTAGTTGTTTACTTATATTAAAAACATTAAGTTCGACTTTCATATTGCCAAAAGATAACTTCAGCATCCCATTCCGACAATTGATCACAGCATTTGCTGTGGCTAAGAAGGGTCTACCTAAAATTATAGGTGTGTGATTGTCTGGATGTATTACAGGTTCGATCTCAAGGATAACGAAGTCCACAGGATAGTAAAACTCATTTACTTTCACTATTACATCCTCTACAATCCCCTTGGGGTACTTCACTGTCCTATCTGCTAAGGAAAGGGTAATATTTGTAGGCTTTAATTCCCCCAAACCTAACTTTTGGTACACATAGTAGGGAAGTAGATTCACACTGGCTCCTAAATCTAATAGGGCTCTCTGGATGATCGTCTCTCCTATTTTTATTTCAATGGTGGGGCAACCAGGATCTTTGAATTTCGGGGCAATCTGTTGTTGAATGAGAGATGAGGCTTGTGCAGCCATAACAGCTTGCCTAGGAATGCTGGTTTTTCTTTTGACCGTGGTGAGGTCTTTCAAGAATTTTGTATGGGAGGAAATTTGTCTTATGGCATCGAGAAAAGGTATATTTATCCGAACAGTTTTAAAGACTTCCATGATTTCATCAAAGTTAGATTGTTTCTTGGAGTCCTGAAGTCTACTGGAAAAGGGAACCTTAGGTTTGTATGTTTCTATGGGTTCTTTCTTTTTGTCTGATTTATCCTGTTCTTGACCCTTCTTCTGAATAGGGTTCTTATCGGATTCAGTTTTATTTTCTTTTTCATGTTCAGGAAGTTGGACTTTATTGTCCACTTGCTTGCCAGACCTTAAAGTGGTAATCGCCTGGACTTCATAGGTCGGATTTCCATTAGAATTGATTTGATACTGACCTATCTGACCTTGATTTTGTTGTCTACTAGGGTTAGGCACTGGTTGACTAGGTAGTTCACCTTTCTTCCTATCCCCTAGAGAGTTAGCTATTTGGCTCAGGCTAACCTCAAGTTTTGCAATTGCTTGCGCATGGAATTGGTTAGTCTGAGCTTGGGCTGTATTGGTCTGTTGTTGTTGTTTGATAAAATCTTGTTGTTGTTTCATCATATTAGCCATCATGGTTTCTAATTGTGAAGGTTGCTGTGGGATAGGGGCATTATAAGGCGGTACAGATGGAACCAAAGGTTGGTTCATTTGTGGTGGACCTATCCTGGGGAAGTTGTTTTGAAAACCTGGTGGACCACTTTGATGCTGAATAGGTTCATTTTGCTTGTATGAGAAATTTGGGTGGAACCTATTATCAGGGTGGTAAACTGGGCTGAACGAGTTGGGAGTGGGCTTCTTAAAGGCACTATATGAATTTAGAGCATTTGCTTGCTCGGCCTTTATGATGGGCAGATTAGGGCAGCACTCCACTAGATGCTCCGGACTGTTACACAAGACACACAAACTATATGACTCGTGTTCCACTTTCATGATGGGATTTGACTCTTTGTATGAACTCGAACTAGTGGAAACAGTAAAAGCATCAAACTTTTTACTTAAATTGTTCATCCCATTCACTAGGTTGGACATAACATTTTTGAGTTCTGGGTCTGTTTTCATTTCATAATTACCTGGTTTTCTAGACCCGAACTCATCTCTATTTACTTCCTCACCATAGCTACTCCAATTTTGGGCGTTCTCGGCTAAGTCAACAAGAAATTCATAGGCTTGATCCGGGGTTTGGTTCATGAACCTACCCTTGTGCATGGACTCAATCATGTTTCTATGTGCCGGAGTTAGTCCTTTATAAAAGAAATGTACTAGATCAGCCTTGTCAAGCCCATGGTGCGGGCATTTGACTAACAGATCATGGAATCTTTTCCAAAGTTGGGAAAATTCCTCCTCTGATTTTCCTCTAAAAGTTCTGATGGCATCTTTAATTTTTTCAGTTTTTACCATGGGATAGAACTTAGCCATGAACTTCCTAGATAGCTGTTCCCATGATGTGATGGAATTTGAAGCAAGGGAATACAGCCATGCAGCAGCACGATCTTCTAAAGTCATGGGAAATAACCTTAATTTAATACCCTCTTCATCTAAGTTTTGATTTCTAAACGTTTGACATATTGTCAAAAATTTGTTTAGATGAATATAGGGTTGTTCACTCTCGAACCCATGAAACTTGGGTAACATGTTTATTGTTGCAGCCCGAATTTCAAATTGGGCTGCATTATTTATTGGCAATACTATACATGTAGGTGGACTAGCGGATGCAGGAGCGAATAATTCATTCAGGGTTCTAATATGTTCACCCATTGTAGAGATCGACGGTTGGTTTACAGTTCGCAGGTTATGATGAAAAGTTCTGTCAATCTCAGGATCAAATGGTTAACTTATCCCTTAATGACCTTCTACCATGCATACATTTTCCACAACTTAATTGGACTCAAATTTTTTTTTTTTTTTTAAACGAAATCCTAAAAGATAAGAAGAAGGGCTAGACCAAGATGACCACAATCAACACCACACAATAATTTGACCCTATTAATTTTAGAGCTAAGTGAGGTTTAATAGCTTCTTAAATCTAGTTGCATAGAGACTTATCAGGTTAAAAAAATTTCTGAAATTCTCTCTAGATTAGACAGCTCCTAATCTCCCTTTCAGATTAAGCTTGAGCTTACCAGTTAAGTAATCCAGTAACCAGTGACCAGAAAAGTTCCGGGGTGTGCAGTGGTGCCAGAAGGGATACACCGATACCACAATACCCGTAACAGTTCTCACTGTTGTAAAACTTTCCTAGACATCACCAATTACTAAATCCTCACTGGAGTGGCTTTCAGCCGCTTCTTTCCAAGAGCCTAATTGAGCTCGAAAACCCTAAGGCCAACGTCTAATTTGATTTTAATTTAATTTGGCTTAGGATAAGTATGCAAGGTGGTGATTTTTGGGCTAAGGACAGGTAATGACTTCCTGACCTTATCTTTTTAATGGGTTTTGCCCTTAATTACTTTATGCAAATGCTTAATACTAAATGCAGCAAATAATCAATATTTTTTTAAAGTTTATGCAATGTCATTAGGTTGTATTGATTAAATGAGCAAGCAATTTTTTTTTTTATTTTTACTTTTTTTTTAAAATTTTTTTTTAATTTTTTTTTAGGAATAACTTGAATGTAAACTAAACACAATCCTTATGCATCAGTCAATCTCCGAATGCCCGTTGAATAAGCTCTGGAGATTACTCCGTGAGGAGCCCCAATAGAGGTATGATAACCTCGGGGGATTGCACCCTATCAATTACTAGCAAAAATAATAATTTTTTTTATATTTTTTTGATTTAATTAAAATTTTTTTTCTTTTTAAACTTCAAATTTCGAATCTCAGAATTCAAATTTTGAATTTAAAAATTTTTTGAATTTTTGAATTTTTTTTTTTAATTTTAATTTTTTTTGAATTTTAAATTTCGAATTTCAAATTTCAGAATTTAATAACTACGAAATTATTAACTAGAAATTATCAAAATAAGAAAAATTAATAAAAATAAAAATAAAAACTTACTACCGGAGTACGTTCACTCCGGGCATCCAAAATTTGATTGGATCTTCGTGATCGTTCTTGCTTCTCGATTTGCCTCCCCGGCAACGGCGCCAAAATTCTGTTCGTCCTTTCCTGTCTACCTAAAAATATGCTAGACAGATCGTTGTTAGAACCGACGAACAAAAGTTAAATTTAATTCTACTCTTACCTTTCCTACTCGAAGAATAGCGGTTGTAAGAGGTCGATCCACAGGGAGGCAATTGGAGTTGCATAAAAATTAGAACGTTCCCTCGGATTTGAAATCGATTTTTGAATGATGAAAGAAAAAAAATATTATTTTGAGGATGTTGATGAATTCTCTAGTCTACCGGAGAATATTTTTTTATAAAAAAAATAATAAAAAGACAAGTACTTAGAAATCAAAGAGCCTTTATAAATTCATGAAATGTTTTACTATTCAAAGGAAAACTTTGGCATGGATAAAAATAGTGCTTAGGAAGATTGAAGCCTAGAACATAAATTTCATAAAGGAAAATTAGATGTATTGCATAAAAAGAAAAATTAAATGATTGCATAAAGAAAACAGAAATTTAACTAAACCTAGAACAAGGATCGCATGAAAGAAAAATGATAGATTTGCTTAAAAGAAAATTCATTACAAATAAAAGTGGAGATTGGAAACCTAATGTTTCTTCTCTTCTGCAAATAACATAAAAAAAATAAAACAAAAAACCTCTTCCTCCCGTTAGAACATAAAATATTTTTTTACTCTTTTCTTTCCCAAAAAACAGAGGATTGCTCTGTTCTTCTTTTCCCCACCGAGCTCTCTCCTTCCTTCTTCTTCTTCCTTGGACCCGCCGGCCACCACCTCCTTGGACCCGCCGGCTACCACCACTCCGAGCTCCCTCCTCCTCCTCCTTTCTCCCCTATTTATAGATCAATCCTTGAAGCGTCGAGAGGGGGAGAGTGCGTGATTGCTGGGATCTGCTGGCTGGAGAAGAAACGGAAGGAGGGAGAGGGCTGAGGCGGAGGAGCTGCAGTCTTGATCGTGGAAGAGCTGGGGTCACGGTGCGGTTGGAGTGCGCTGGAAGCGACGCGGATGGTGCGGACGGAGGCTTGATTGCTGGAGAGATGCCGCGGGAGCTGGCACGGGTGCTTGGATGCGATGGAATTTCCTTCCTGGATGGCTGGCTGGAACAGAGGAAATGGGAGGCTGGAGGTGTGGGGATTTGGTCGCAGACGGCTAGAGACGCGGTGGAGACACGCTGCGGGACCACTGCTAGCATCATGGAAGAGGGGAAAACGTGGTGCTAGATCGCCGGATCACGGAATGAAGGAGGCGTTGATGAAGCGGAAGGAGGGAGGAGCTGCGGGATGAGCTGGAGGTGTGGACGTTATGGGAGGAGACGCAATGGATCTGGGGTCGTGATCGACGGGAGGCACCGCACGGGCCGGCTGCAAGGTGGGGATGACGCGGAGGAGCCGATCACGGCTTGATGGGCGTTGGGAGATCGCTGGAAATCACGCCTTGCTGGGACATGGATCATTGCTTGATGCTGGGACCACGGCCTTGGGGAGACGCCGGTGATGAGGTGGAAGATGAATACGGACGCGTGATGCTGGGAATCCGAAAGAGCTGGCACGGGTGCTTGGCTTGGCTGAAAATGGGTCATGTGCCAGTTTCTGCAATGGAATTGGGTTTGGAGGAAGGTCTGGGAGATACCATTTCCATCCAATTAGTCATATGAATAAAATAATGTGATATGAAATTTGGCTTGTAGACAGACGGACTAAGTTCGTCACGGGTCATCTGTTCTGACTAGAGGTCAGTTGCAAGTCTTTCAAGTCATGGGTCACCCAGCACCTTATAGTTATGACATGGCCAATTTAGATTTGCCCAAAATTATTTTCCAAAAGCACAAAAGAAATGGAGCCGATTCGGACCCGAACCCGACTCGGACCCGAACCTGACTCGGATCCGATTTGAAGTCAAATTTGTACTCAATGTGCATTTTATCTCTAATTTATACTAATCTATGTTAAACCCAAATATAATATTAATCTAGTGAATTTATCATTATTAATTAGCAATAACACTAATTTTAGTAACATGTAGGTCGCACTTTTGTGCTCTCATCACCCTTCATAGGATGGGGTTCTCCCTTGTTCAGGGTTCATGGATTCGGAAATCTACATCTACTCATTCTGACCTTCCATCCACAGAGATCCCTTCTTCATCTCATTCTGCTCCTCCCTCTATACCATCCTCTGAGATCCCAGCTGATTCTGACATTCCCTCTTCTCAGCCTGCTCCTCAGATAGCCCCCACTATCTTTGACTCCGAGTTCGTAGAAACGTTAGTCGACAGGATTTCGAGTGAGGTGGTCTTGCGCGTTCAGCCGGAGTTCACTCGGCTACACGAGAGGATCACTCACTTGGATGAGAGCATATCTCGGGAGGACTCCCTCTTGGTGGAGGAGATCCGGGATCTGCAGCTGAGGGTTGCTGCCATTGCCGCTCCTACAGTCATCGACATTTTGGAGTTCGCCAAGGAGGCTGGAGAACTTCGAGGCAGAGTGGAGCGTGCTACTGCACAGATTGTGGACTCTATGAGTGATTTTCATCTTCTACAGAAGAATAAATTTTTCAAGATGATAAAACTTCTAGAGTCCATCACCTCTTCCATAGACAGCCTTTTTGGTGGTGCTTCATCTTCGAAGCCCTAGTTGTATTATTTCTTTTTTCTTTTGCACTGATGTATCTTGCACTTTTTACTGAAATGAAATGAATTCCCTTTTACTTCACATTGTGATGCTTGTGTTGACTTTCTTGGTATCATTATTGTGTTCAATGGTTGCTATTTTCCTTCTTCACCTTTTTGATATGACGACAAAAAGGGGGAGAACATATAAGTAATCTCCAGAACATAAAAGTAACAGAAATTATTGTGTCATCAAAGTGATTTGTTCTAATTCGGTTCAATACCCCAAGGGTTCATACCTCTTTTAGAAAACTTGAATTAAGCTTAAACAGAACTAAATGCACATGTTGAGGGGGAGAAACTGAAAATTTTGATGACAAAATTAAGACCAAATCATTACGCTCGTACAAGCCAAACAATTGATTTTATACTAAGAAAGCTTATACAATTTCAAATGAAATGGGGAGCCTTAATTTCAAAATTTAATGTTCATACCTTTCAATCTTGGATAAACTAAAAAACCAGACATTGAATTCAGTTAAAAACTGTCTTGAATCATCTCTTGGATGTGAAAATTGTTTACAAGTACTCAATATTTTGTCATCATCAAAAAGGGGAAGATTGTGGAGTGATTGATTTGTTTCCCTAATTGATTTTGATGAATCCAAAACACTTGAGCGTATTTTTTGTTATTCTAATGAATTCAACTAAGTGTTTCAGGGTAAAACATAGTTTAAAGCTCGGAGGTATCAGCAACAACTGGTTTTATTACGGGACATCTCATGATGTTCATATCGATCTATTATGTGCCTCTGCATCTAGCATTGGGTAGACCTCATACAATAACTGTCCTAGTTCTACCGTATCTTTTGTTTCATTTCTTCTGGAACAATCACAAAAACTTTTTTGATTATGGATCTACTATTAGAAATTCAATGCGTAATCTCAGCATTCAATGTGTATTCCTGAATAATCTCATTTTTCAATTATTCAACCATTTCATTTTACCAAGTTCAACGTTAGCAAGATTAGTAAAATTTTATATGTTTCGATGCAACAACAAGATGTTATTTGTAACAAGTAGTTTTGTTGGTTGGTTAATTGGTCACATTTTATTCATGAAATGGGTTGGATTGGTATTATTCTGGATACGGCAAAATCATTCTATTCGATCTAATAAGTACCTTGTGTCAGAATTGAACAATTCTATGGCTCGAATCTTTAGTATTCTCTTATTTATCACCTGTGTCTACTATTTAGGCAGAATGTCGTCGCCTATTGTCACTAAGAAACTGAAAGAAACTTCAGAAATGGAAGAAAGGGGAGAAAGTGAGGAAGAAAGCGATATAGAAACAACTTTCGAAATGAAGGAGACTAAACAGGAACAAGAGGGATCCGCTGAAGATTCAGACTTCATTTGAATCATTCTTGTATGTGCCCTGCACTCGAGTCGACTCCTGGATTTCTCGAGTCGACTCTGGCACAAAATTTGGAACCAGCACACATCCGAGTCGACTTCGACTGAGAGTGAGTCGACTGTTAGAAGTATGCCCTAGAAGCCAACATGGCTGACGCATATTTGTAATCTGGGGCATAAATTTGTAATTTGACACTTATTAATAAATAAGATTGGGCAATTTATTTTTCATTCATGTTTGTATGTGTCCATGAATCGTCCAAGAAATTAATAGATGATTGATAGTCAACTTTAAAGACTACGCAATAGCACGTATCTGGTAGAATAGTGATTATGGATATCGATCCACAAGAATTAGGGTACAGTTATTTTCTTAAAAATATTTGAAAAAGAGAATTTGTGAAGACTATTAAACTAAGCAATTTAATAAGAAATGCAATTAAAGTGATATCAGTGTGAGGGGACCTAGGGCAAGGAATTCACCACTAACATCGGAACAAGGATTAATTGTATTTTAATTTATTTTTGAATTAACATGCAAATTGGCTACAAGCCTAATAAGCATTTAAATAGAAATTCACAAAAGCAATTTGAAAATAATCCATCTTTAGTTGGCATGAAATGTCTACCCTAATCTAAGGTGGTAGCACACCACATCTTCCTTAAGCATGGATTATCTTATATTTACTTAGTGATCATGAAGAATACTTGCATAAACATCATACTTAAAATCACAGACCCTAAGCATGAGGTAAAAAGATATTCAATAAGATCAATTAAGTTCATACAATTCCAAGAATAAAATAAAAAATACAAGAACCGTTGTCGCCTTTGTGACGGCTTCATCCAGCCCTAGTGGGGAATTTAAGCTTCCATGCAGTGGTGGACGGCAGCAGTAGCACAGCAGCGGGCTCCCATCTCTTTCTTCTCTTCTTCTTGCGATTCCCCTGAGAACAGCTCCTTCTTAGCTCTTTTGGGAAATCATTCCCAAAATACCCAAAATGTTTCTCTCTCCTTTTATTTCTTCTTCTTCCCGTGGGATTTGGCCTGAGAGAGATGATCAAAGTATTATTCGATAAGCAAAGGATGCCCCCTCAGGAGAAGAAGTCCCCTCCTTTTATAGCCTCTTGACCCCTGTTATCATCCTTCGGATATAAACTTCCGAGTGAGAAGATAAAGACAGAGGAGCGGCTTCTGTTCCGTGGTCGTGGGTGACACGCGGAGAAGATCAGATCCGGCCGGAAAAGTCGGATTCTATGGATGCTAGAGATGATACTCCCCTGCTATGTTCTGTTTCTGAGAAGCATGGCTTGAGTTGGGCGCATGCAAAAGCTTGGGTTTGCTGGGAGGGAGTGATCCTGAAGCGAGGGAATATCGGAATGCACGCGGAAAGAAGTTTGATCCGATCCGTGAGTGCAGGGAAGAAGCTTGGATGAACACGAACGGTATTGAACGTGAAACAAGGGAAGATGCAGGATGTGGCAGACTTGGGATGTTCCATGGGATCAAGCAGGAAGATGGGATTTGAGTTTATCCCGTGAAGATGGAACCAATCCGAACGGGATAAGCGTGGGATCTAGCGGAAGAATTGGAAGATGATCAACGTGGATGTGATTCCAAGGGAGAAGGAAGATGCTGGGAACAAACATGGATGGGATGGAGTTTGGATTCGGAAGTTGGGAGGAAATGAACACTGGGAACAAGGGATAAGCTTGGATGTTGTTGAGAGCTTATCCGTGGAGATGAGAACTGGGAGATGTGATCTGAAAAGCTTGGGAATCTAGCTGAGATGCGGCTAGTAGGATATCTTGCTGGATTGCGGAAGATGGATGGAGTTCATCCGGAATGACGCGGAAAATAGGGTATTTGAACGGGATGAAGCTGGGAGATTCGGCGAAGAGGATGAGGCTGAATCTATAATCGGCTGGGAGCGTGAACAGAGGAGATGAGCTGGGGCTTTGATCTTTATCCATGGATGTGGGAAGGGATAAGGATGATTACGAATGTGAGATCGATCAGGAAGAAGGAATCTCATGCGGATGGTGTTAGATCACAAAAAAATCCGAAAGTGCTGGGAAATCCAGAAGAAGACGTGGCTTTCTTCGGATGATGGAATCCACACGGGGTTCGGATAATGAAGGGGTCCGTGGGTCTCGGCTGGGCGTGGAAGAAGTTGGGGATCTGGTCGTGAAAGAAAACGGGGAGGCTGAATTCCTGGGATTTCTTTTGACGTGGATGAAGGGGAGGAGGATGCAGATGGGCTTTGTTGTGGGACACGGGGAGCTGGGAAGGTGGAGTTGATCACGAAAAAGATGAAGGAGTTGTTCGGATGATGCAGATGACGTGGATGCAAGATGAATGGCTGAGATGGGATAAGGCTTTGGGATCCGTGCAACTAGATGGTATGCTTTGAGATCTGAGAAACAAATAATTGAAGGAATTTTATTAAAATAAGAGAATTGGATCATGTGGAAAAAGAGTTGGAACGAGTGGGAAGAAATTTAGGTGAACGTGTGAAGAGTCAGGAATTTTTGGGAAGCACTGGATTTTGGAGAAGAGTTTTTGGAGTCGACTCTGAACGATGTAAAATTGTGAAATGATGCAGTGTAGTTTAGGCTTTACCTAATTAAGCATGACTTGACCTGCATACATTAAGCTCAATTAGTAAATAAGTAAAACTCGAATTACCTTTAATAATTTATTAAAATGCAATGATGAAGGTAACACAATTTTTTAATTGAATTTACAAAATATGTGAATTAAAATAATGATAAGTGTTATAAATAAGATATTAATTTATGCATTATTTAGCACTTATCACACCCCCCAACTTACATTTTGCTAGTCCTTAAGTAAAATAAAAACTAACTCACTTTCGCAGGAATCGCGATTGCATTTACCGTTTGTAATAAGGTGGCCCTAGTGGACGAGTTTTGTCTCGTGAGGATTTCCGGCTCAGATACCCACAAACTGCTGTCGCTACCTAAAGAATTTATTTTACTGTTTTATAAAATCTGATTTCAAATGCATAAGTGCCAATAATTTTTAAAAGCACACAAAGTTTTAATTACTAAGTCAGCCCAAATCCTAGGTCAGTATGCAACTTAAGTTGAGTTATTAAGCTTCCGTTAGAGAGTTGTAAGGCTAATTTATATTTGGGTGCTCAGTGATATCTGGACCATACACAAGCTAAGGCTTTAGATTCGTCAAAATACTGCTAAAGCTAGTAGTTTCCAAGAATTGGTCAGATAAGACCTAATCACTGATTCAAAATCATCCTATCTTGCAGGATTTCGAGAGTTGTGGATGTTTACTTTAATACCTCATGGGCTTTATCTATAATATTCCAGTTTACTCGAATTTTTACAATGATGGCTTTCACACTATCATCTTTTTCAAGGTCAATATTATTTTTTTTTTCTCTCTTCTCTTTTTTTTTAATTTTTATTTTATATTTATAAATTACGCACTTTTACTCTTATAATGATTTTTCCGTATAGCGAGCATTCAGTCAACACTCCCACACCAGATGGCATAAGGTGTTGGGCATCTAGACTCCCCTAAGGACCTATGCTCGGGTTCCTCATACAAGCCCGCTGACCTTTGACAATAGGTAGCCCTTTTCGATGTACCCGACTAAATTTACTTTATTTATTTATTTATTTATTTATTTATTTTTGTTTAAATAAATATGGGATAATAGTGAATTAGATAGGTATGATTCATCAAGACTCAAGGTTGCTACCTGACTTAACAACATAATGTTGAACCTAACCCTTAGAAGTGCAGGTCATGTGTGTTGTGAAATTCCAAAGTAAAAATTATCTTATAACTCACTAAAAGAAATTTTAATAAAAAGAACTTAAATTGACTTACACCTGACTAGTCATTGGACTTTTTAGATTTTATATACTTTGTGTGTTTATCATTTCAGCACTAAGGCATAGAAATTAGGTTTTTTTTTTGAGATACTTATTTAAAAATACGAAAAATTTATTCAAAAATTCGAATCCTATACCCCCCAACCTAGATCAGACATTGTCCTCAATATTTTTTTATAAAATATTATATTATTATTATTTTTTTTATTATTTTTATTTTGGACGAAAATATGATGCATATGGAGGATAGAAGCATTTTACCATAGATGCATCAGTAATATGAGAGATCCGATTAAACATTGAAAAATGCAATAAGAAAAATGCAAAAACGACCTACGAAAATTGGGTTGCCTCCCAACAAGCGCTAAGTTTAACGTCTTCAGCCAGACGCAGTGCATCCTTATCACATCATACCGGGTTCATGCCGAGTTCTCCAAGAAAGAAAATTTGTGGAAAACTGATTGTCGGGCAAGAAGTTGACTGCTTCTATGGCCTTGTCTATATCAAAGTTAAAATAGGCCAAGCATGTTTTCAGAGGGTTATCTGCCAAATATAGGAAAGTGCTTCTTCTATAAGATCATCCATTTTGTCTATTAGGAAGCACTCAACTTTCCTCGCGGGTTGGTCGGCCGTGTTGAACACATTTAATTTTACCTTCATATTTCCAAATGATATGTTCATTACCCCCGTTCTACAATTGATGCATGCATTGGCTGTTACTAAAAAGGGGCGCCCAAGGATCACGGAGATTTGTTTCTTAGGATTAGGCTCATGTTCCATATCAAGGATGATAAAATCTACTGAAAAATAGAATTTATCTACCTTGACAAGTACATCTTCAATTATCCCACGTGGTATTTTTACAGATTGATCGGCCAATTGAAGGGATACCGAGGTTGGTTTTAACTCACCTAACCCAAGTTTCTCATAAACTGAGTAAGGTAAAAAGTTGACACTTGTCCCTAGATCTAAGAGTGCCCGATCAATGAAATTATTTTCTAAGACACAGGAGATGGTGGGAGCACCAGCATCTTTGAATTTCGGAGGGGTGTAGTGTTGGAGAATAGAACTCACTTGCTCAGTTAGGAAGATCTTTTTAGGCACATGTGTCCTAAATTTTCGCTTTTGGGTACAAAGATCTTTGAGAAATTTGGCATAGGAGGGAACTTGTCTAATAGCATCAAGAAGCGGGAGGTTGATTTTGACTTGTTTAAAAACCTCCATCATTTCCTCTAATGAAGTTCCCTTTTTGCCAAAGGGGGAGGGTGAATTAAGAGCTTCAGAAAATGGGACTTTTGGAATGTGAGATGGTGGACTAGCTGGAGAAGAAGAAGAAGGTTTTGGATTTTCATATGATACATTTCTCTCCTCTTCTTCACTTTCCTTATTGTTACCCTCCCCAATCTTATTGTCTACTACACGTCCACTCCTTAGGATAGTCAAAGCATTGGCTTGTTCATGATGAATTGTATTTAATTGATTTTCTTGAGCCATGTATTGTCCCTTAGGATTACTCACTGGTTGGCTTGGAAGCTTTCCTTCCTCTCGCTTGTTCAGTGCATTAGCTAGTTTTCCCATTTGGGATTCTAGCTTAGCGATAGATTGCGTGTGAGAGTGCACCAATTGTGTAATAGTTTCCAAACCTTAAAGGGCGGTCAACACTTTCTCCTCAAAGGCTGTGTTTCTTTGGGATGGAGGAGAATTGTGTTGAAATTGAGTCGAGGGACGGTAGGGATGAATATTTTGTGGGGTTTGAAAATTCTGAGGGTGTTGAAAATTTTGGGATTAGGGTTGGGCAGTATTCGAAGCTTGCTGCTGTTAGATGTATGCCCTAGAAGCCAATCTGGCGGACACATTATTAATTCTGGGACATAAATTTGTACTTGACTTTATTATTATTGAATAATAAATGGGCATCTTTTCATTCATATTATTTATGTGTCTATGAATCGTCCAAGGAATTAATAAGATGATGATACATATTCTCAAGAGTTGAGAATTTGAGCCATGTATCATTGGTGATTAATTTCTAAATGCTCCTGATCAATGGATCATCATGAGGACGGTGATCGATCCGATCAGTGCAGAGATCGCTTTCCTTATGGATGGACGAGACTCGAGTTCACAGTGTAGGGACACTGAAGTGATAGTGCAGGTGCTTGTTAGAGAACAAGGGTACTGAGCGTGACCAAGACAAGAAGTCACTTGGATGTCTATCCACTCGTCAGTGACTTGTTTGATGTTGCAGTAGTGTGACTGGTCCTTTGACCTGCGATGCTTCAGCTATTCACAGTGAGGCTATTGTAGTTTGACTGCACATCTACATGGTCTCTAGTCATATGGGTTCTTGTTGTGTAGATTGGCTGCAGTAGGTTCACTGTAGGAGTAGGGTATGCACTTACATAGAATCTATCGATCTTGATAGAATATGAGTGATCCTATGTGATTTATTAGACTGAGTTCTAAGACCTTGGCCATGGCAGTAATATAAAGTGGAGAAAGAGTTTTTCACTCTCGAACTCAAGTCAAATAAATCTAAACATATGACAGACGACGGGGTTTGACGAGTTATCCATGACCTCCGATCTGTAGGGATCCACAATAGAAGGACTGTATCATAGATAACTGCACCTAGAGGTTCATTATTTTATTCTGCTGGATGGCCGCTACATACTGCTAGGTGTTACTGGTGGATGGTGAGACTCACAGGGATTATATTGATGGTCGATAATCCCTGGTGAGTTGAGTTAGAATTGTTTCAACCCATTGAAAGGAGTTTTCAATGATATTGTAATAGAGATTGCAATATTTCTCACTACCAGTAAGAATAGAATATATGGGGTCACACACATTAGAGGTAATGACCGATCCGATGGTTGAATGTGATTAGGAATCACAAATAATCAATTAGATTGATAAATGAAAACCCGCTAAGAGTTAGTGGTTAGAAGAAGGAATAATTGCAATTGGATTGCAATTTAATTTAATTAATTGGATTTAATTAATTGGACTTGATCATGAGTTCTACTTGGAGTGGGATTCATGAAGTCCTAATTGCATTAGGATTTCAAATTAAATTAGAGTTCTACTTGGAATAGGATTTCTAAAGTCCTAATTGTCTTAGGGCTAAAATTTGAACAAGTTCTGATTAGATTAGGACTTTCTTAAGTCCTAATTAATTTTAAATTTAATCTAATTAATTTCATAACTTCTAATTGGATTAGGATTGAAGAGTTCAATAGAGTCATGGTTCAATTTGAAGGGGTTTTAGCATGTTATAATGCGCAGCAGAAGTTAGGAATTTTAAAAATTTCTTGATAAAGTTTCTTAACATAAAACCCTTATAAGCCAAGATCACCTTAATGGAAGCAATCAAATGATATAATATAAATGCAGAAATAGAAGAATACCTCTAACGCTAATCCAATATGCAGAATTTCTACTAGGTGCCCAAGTGTTCACCCTCCAACGTTGATCCACACGAAAACTTGATTTAAGTCTTAAGCTCCAAAGACTTTGATCCTTAATGCAGAATTCTTAAAGAACTCTAATGGCTTGCTTTCCTTTCTTTCTATTTTTCTTTAACCTTCTAAAATCACTTCTAATCCTTTTGTTCTAAAGAAGACCACCTTGTCTTGGCTTAGGACACACTAGAAGCAATGCTAGAAAGAAAAAAACTAATGTAAGAAAGAAAAAAGAGAGGAGTGGGGTGGAGTTGGAATGATGAAACCCATGGAGTGCTAGCCTATTTATAATAGGTGTAGGGATGCATCTCCAAGGGATGCATCCCATCCACACATCCTTTCATGAAAGGACATCATCTAAGGGCCATATCAAATAAGAGGAGGTGCAGATCAAGTGAAGAGGTGTATCAAATGATATGTCCTTTCATGTGGTGCAATATTTTGACCAAGTCAACATCACATGCTAATCACATGTCCATCACGCCTCACCTCTTGATCTTTCATGATGATGATCCAAGGGCTCCAATGCAAGGCGCCATTTACTTAACCCATTATGTCTTCATCCAATGGTGGGATTAAGATCCAATGGTCAATTATGATAGCCATCCTCTAACCCAATCCAATTGGGTTAAACCAACTCTCCATTATGTCTTCATCCAACGGTAGATCAAGATCTAACGGTCTAGATTGAATGATTTATTAAATCTAATCCAGTTAGACTCAAACCAAGCCAATTAGGTGCCAACTCTTGGCTAACCCATATTAGAAGATGATCTAATCAAATTAGATCAATTAAGAATCAGATTCGAATCTAATTCGAATCAAAAGCTAAGGGTTTGCAACACCTGCTAGGATGTCTATCTTGCAAACATGATCTAATCCAATTAGACCCTTAATAAGTTTTCTTGTGTGTGACCCATTGGGTTCCATACTTAGCCAGCAATAGGTGTGAGTGCAAGTTGACCCAATTTGATTAGAACTCTTCTAATCGATTTAAGTCCAAACTGCGCGAACCCAAACTTAACAATTAGAATCCTTTCTAATTGGTGATCGAATTAAACTCTTTAATTCGATCAAACCTATAAGACAAGATTGACGTCTAGCAACGTGTCATGTCTATCCGGAAAATATGGAATTTGGTGAAAATACCAAAAATACCCTTCAGTGGCAAGTTACCGTGCAATTCAATCCTTTAATCAAACTGCATTCCGAATATGTATATGAGTATGAATATATGTCAAACTCAATTTTATATTCATATATTTCTCAATCTTCTAATGATAATTCGAATAATGAAATATTAGAAACTCTTTCTAATTTTCATTGTGCTTTGATCAAAGACTTTCTGAATTATCATATGATTAGAATAAATAGGATGCGATCTTCTCTTACTAGAAGTGATTAATTCCTTGTTGACCTACTCATAACCTTCGTACACATTCCACCATATCCAGAAGACCTCGTACATAACTTATTGTCATGAATGAGTGGAAACCAAAATATGAATTTATGTGCACAAAGATACTATGGTGATCTCAGGTCAAAGGATCAGTTGCACAACTCCCACTAAGAGAATCATCTTTTGACATGTAAGTAAGACTTCATAAGATTTCTCTTTGTAGGTCAATTCAGTGAACTCATTTCTCTAATGAGCACCCACATCTTTGTATTAGTGTCTCCACACAAGTGATTGTGAGATCAATCACCCTCTGCATCGAGCATACATAAGATGTGCCAGTCTTTCCGGTAAACATTGATCCTCGACTCAATGTACCAATGACTGGGAATATTTAAGATTAGAATTTTAAGATTTTAGGTCTCACTAGTATGATCTCATCATAGCCTCAAAATCATTGTCTTAATCTAAGAGGTTCATCACAAATATAATCAACAGCATATGATGAAACACAATGCCTTTATTTATATTAAATGTCATGTACATAATTTGGAAAATCAAAAGAAAATCCTTCACAATACATATTGCGATTGGCTTGTAGGGCATCTACTCTTTCAATCTCCCACTTGCACTAAAGCTAATAGCCCTTATATTTCATCCCCATACAATCGAGGTGGCGATCGAACTGCTGTTGTGGTAGAGCTTTAGTGAACGGGTCTGCTAAGTTGTTCTTTGTGTCTACTCGTTCAATGACTATGTCTTGTCTCTCGACGATCTCTCGAACGAGGTGGAAGCGTCTTAGAATGTGCTTGGATTTGTGATGAGATCTTGGTTCCTTTGCTTGAGCAACAACTCCAGTGTTGTCACAATAAACTGAAACTGGTCCAGCAATCTCAGGAACTACTCCCAACTCAGCGATGAACTTCTTCATCCAGACAGCTTCCTTAGCGGCTTCACTTACAACGATGTATTCTGCCTCAGTAGTTGAGTCAGCTACAGTTTGCTGCTTGGAACTCTTCCAGCTCACTGCACCACCATTTAGGGTAAAGACATACCCTGAAGTGGACTTGCTATCATCTGGATCTGATTGAAAACTAGAATCAGAAAATCCTTCTAGTTTCAACTCAGATCCTCCATAAACTAGAAAAATATCTTTAGTCCTTCTTAAGTACTTAAGAATATTTTTCACAGCTATCCAATGATTTTCTCCTGGATCAACCTGGAATCTGCTTGTTATGCCTAAGGCATAAGCAACATCAGGCCTAGTACATAGCATAGCATACATAATTGATCCTACTGCTGAAGCATAGGGAATAGAATTCATTCTATTCCTCTCTTCAGATGTCTTAGGAGACATCTTCTTAGAGAGACGTATGCCATGACTCATAGGTAAGTAACCTCTTTTACTTCCTTCCATGCTGAATCTTTTCAGCACACGATCTATGTACTTAGACTGGGACAAGCCTAGCATCCTTTTAGATCTATCCCTATAGATCTTTATACCAAGTATATAGGATGCTTCTCCCAAGTCTTTCATGGAAAAGCTTTTTGATAGCCAAGTCTTGACCGATTGTAACATTGGAATATCATTTCCAATGATTAGTATGTCATCTACATACAATATTAAGAAGACAACGGCACTCTCACTAGTCTTCTTGTACACACATGGTTCATCCACATTTTTGATAAAACCAAACTCTTTGACTGTTGTATCAAAACGGATGTTCCAACTCCTCGATGCTTGCTTTAATCCATAAATGGATCTCTTAAGCTTGCATACTTGATTTGCTCTCCCACTTGAGACAAATCCTTCTGGCTGTGTCATGTAAACCTCTTCCTCAAGATAACCATTAAGGAAGGCGGTTTTGACATCCATCTGCCAAATTTCATAATCATAGTATGCAGCTATTGCAAGCAAAATCCGAATAGATTTAAGCATGGCAACTGGTGAAAAAGTTTCATCATAGTCAATTCCTTGCTTTTGCCTGAAACCTTTTGCCACCAATCTAGCCTTGTAGGTTTCTACTTGGCCATCTGCTCCAATCTTCTTCTTATAGACCCATTTGCAACCTATAGGGTTTACACCTTCTGGTGCATCAACCAAAGTCCATACTTGGTTGGTATACATAGAGTCTATTTCGGATTTCATAGCTTCTAACCATTTGTTAGAGTCATTACTCATGATAGCTTCCGAATAGGTCAGAGGATCATCATTTTTGACGATGTGGGCTTCATCATTCTCAATGATAAACCCATACCTCTTAGGTGCATTTCGCACTCTATCTGACCTTTGGAGAGGAGATGTGTGTTGTGGTTGTACTTCATCAATGGGTACATCTGGTTGAAGAATTTCTTGTGTTTCTAGTTGTAGGTCTTGAACTTCATTAAGTTCAATTCTTCTTTCACTGCCCTTTTCTAAGATAAACTCTTTTTCTAAGAAAGTGGCATGCCTACTAACAAATACCTTTTGTTCAGTAGGGTGATAGAAGAGATATCCAATACTTTCTTTGGAATAACCTATAAATATACATTTATCTGATCTAACACTTAGCTTATGTCCAAAATTTCTTTTGACATATGCTTGACAGCCCCATATTTTAAAATATTTAAGATTGGGCTTTCTACCTCTCCATAT
The DNA here is from genome assembly GCF_009389715.1 of Phoenix dactylifera. Classification (NCBI taxonomy): domain Eukaryota; kingdom Viridiplantae; phylum Streptophyta; class Magnoliopsida; order Arecales; family Arecaceae; genus Phoenix; species Phoenix dactylifera. The sequence goes on along the minus strand of NW_024068012.1, from coordinate 160,882 downwards.
CTCATATGGAGTACTAGATACAGATTTTGAAGGTATCCTGTTTAGCACATATGTAGCAGTTTCTAAGGCATAACCCCAGAAGGAAATAGGAAGATCTGTAAAGCACATCATGGACCTTACCATATCTAATAGAGTACGATTCCTCCGTTCAGCTACTCCATTTAGTTGTGGCGTATACGGAGGTGTCCATTCAGAGAGAATGCCCTTTTCTTTAAGATGATTTAAAAATTCACTAGAAAGGTATTCACCTCCTCGATCAGATCGAAGGATTTTAATACACTTTCCAGTTTGTTTTTCAACCATACTTTGATACTCTTTAAACTTATCAAAGGCTTCGTATTTATGTTTCATAAGATACACAAATCCGAACCTTGATAAATCATCAGTGAATGTGATGAAGTAAGAGTATCCACCTCTAGCTGGAGTTGTCATAGGACCACATACATCTGTATGTATAAGTCCTAATAACTCACTTGCCCTTTCTCCATGTCCAGTGAATGGAGACTTGGTCATTTTTCCCATAAGACAAGATTCACAAGTTCCTAATGATTCATAATCATAAGGATCAAAGAACTCTTCTTTGTATAACTTGTTGATTCTTGATTCACTTATGTGACCAAGTCGGCAATGCCAAAGGAGGGTATTATTCACTTCCTCTCTCTTTCTTTTATTGCTTTTATTAATATGAAAGACATTGTCATTAAGTAATAAAACTAGAAGACCATTTTCCATAATGCCATTGCAAAGATGCTTATTAGAAAAATAAATAGAGCAACCATTGCCCTTTCCATTAATTTCAAAACCTTTCTTTAACAACAAAGGAATGGAAATTACATTTCTAATAATTTTGGGCGTATAATAACAATCTTCTAATTGTAGGAGCTTTCCCGAAGGTAATTCCAAGTTGTAGGTTCCAACAGCTTCAGCCTGGATGGACTCTCCTCCAGCGCCATACAGCTCGAAGTCACCTTTCTTCAAAATTTTAATTTTCTGTAGTCCATGCAAAGATTTGCAAATGTGAAAACCACAGCCGGTATCCAATACCCATGAATTTGAATTTGAAGAACTTAATGACAAGTTGGCATGTAACATAAACATACCTTTTGATGCAACTCTTGCATCGGTCTTCATACTTGCAAGAAAACTCTTGCAATTCCTTTTCCAGTGGCCAGCTTTGCCGCAATGAAAACAGGTACTTGATCCAGAGTTTTTCTTTCCTTTTTTCTTTTTGATGCTACTCTTGGGGTTCAATCATTTCTTAGAACCCTTATTTCCCGATTTTCTCATAGAGGTGCTATTTATAAGAAGGAGTGGACCTTTATCCTTCTTAATATGCCCTTCAGCTGTTTTGAGCATATTTAACAGCTCAGGCAGGGAGGTGTTCAGCTTGTTCATGTGAAAGTTCACAACAAACTGAGAGAATGAATCAGGCAGTGATTGCAGGATCAAATCCTGACTGAGCTCACTATCCATAGCAAAACCTAATTGACTTAATCTGGTGATCAAGTCTATAACCATAAGAACATGGTTTTGCACTGGAGTTCCTTCATTCATTCTAGCACGGAACAACTGCTTAGATATCTCATACCTAGCAGTCCTGCTTTGTTCTCCATACAACTCTTTTAAATTGAGAAGTATGGATTGAGTGTCCATGCCTTCATGTTGCCTCTGTAATTCATTCTTCATAGAGGCAAGTATGATACATTTGACAGTCACACTGTCATTTTTCCACATCTTATGTGTGGCAACCTCCTCTTCTGTAGCATCATCCCCTAGATCTCCAAGATCAGGGGTTTCAAGTATATAGAAAATTTTCTCCTGAGTGAGTACTATCTTTAAATTCCTCAACCAGTCCACATAGTTTGGTCCGGTCAACTTGTTGGCATCTAAGATGCCTCTTAGTGAAAGTGAAGAAGCCATTTAATAATTCTACATATGCAAGAACAAAACTAATCTAAGCAGACCAATCATGATGACATGTTTGCAACTAGATAAGGACTTTAATCAATTTGTCTCCTACTATTTTTATCGAATATCATAGCCCTCTCCTATGATAAACGTAAAAATATAATTTTTCTTAGTAGGGTTGAGATCCTAATTCATCATAAAAAGTCTTGTGTTTACACAACAAACTCTTATGAGTTCAAAGGTAGGAAACTCTTTCCAATTGCATCTCATGCAATTCTCAACTTTATCTTGTCCTCTTAAAATACTTATTGCCTTGTGTTAGCACAACAAACAATAATATTTTAGTTAAGTTAAACCCTTCATTTCCATATAGTCATATTCGAATAATATTGCCCTTGTGGTTGCACAACAAGGCAATATATATTAAAATATGCCATAAGCATCTTAATGCACCAAGACAGTATAACATCAGTCCCCATTGCAAGTCTTGTGTTAGCACAACAAACTAGCATGGATCTTGACATAATAATATCGAGGCATGAAGGAAGGCTATCAATAGTGTTATATCAATATTAAGCTTATCTATAATAGGCAATCAAACAATTAGCCAGGTAAGCAGGTGGGAGGCTCCCCTTACTCAGAGAGTAAGGTCCTAATTAAGTAACCACCTTTAGTGCTTTCCTTAGACACCAATTAGATTAATTGTTCTAGAATGGGTTAGCTCAAAGTTTTTCAACACTATGACTTAATATAATTTTTATTGAGGGCTTATTAGTCTCTAGCACATTCTTTAATTGTAACATACATTTAACATGTCTAAAATAAACTATTATGCATCATGGCTATCTCATAGCATATATAAATCATAAGCAATTAATTAACACGCTTCAATATATTTTCATATGGAAAATTTCATATCATGATATTTTATTACATAACATATTATATATTAATCATACATTTCAGCATTTCTCTAAGCATATGACATTACTATCTCATAGTAAATTAATAATCATACATCATACATAATTATTTAATTGAACCAATTAAGGATGGCTCTGATACCACTGAAGGGTTCTAGCATGTCATAATGGGCAGCGGAAGCTAGGAATTTTAAAATTTTCTTGATAAAGTTCCTTAACATAAAACCCTTATAAGCCAAGATCACCTTAATGGAAGCAATCAAATAATATAATATAAATGCAGAAATAGAAGAATACCTCTAACGCTAATCCAATATGCAGAATTTCCACTAGGTGCCCAAGTGTTCACCCTCCAACGTTGATCCACACGAAAACTTGATTTAAGTCTTAAGCTCCAAAGACTTTGATCCTTAATGCAGAATTCTTAAAGAACTCTAATGGCTTGCTTTCCTTTCTTTCTATTTTTCTTTAACCTTCTAAAATCACTTCTAATCCTTTTGTTCTAAAGAAGACCACCTTGTCTTGGCTTAGGACACACTAGAAGCAATGCTAGAAAGAAAAAAACTAATGTAAGAAAGAAAAAAGAGAGGAGTGGGGTGGAGTTGGAATGATGAAACCCATGGAGTGCTAGCCTATTTATAATAGGTGTAGGGATGCATCTCCAAGGGATGCATCCCATCCACACATCCTTTCATGAAAGGACATCATCTAAGGGCCATATCAAATAAGAGGAGGTGCAGATCAAGTGAAGAGGTGTATCAAATGATATGTCCTTTCATGTGGTGCAATATTTTGACCAAGTCAACATCACATGCTAATCACATGTCCATCACGCCTCACCTCTTGATCTTTCATGATGATGATCCAAGGGCTCCAATGCAAGGCGCCATTTACTTAACCCATTATGTCTTCATCCAATGGTGGGATTAAAATCCAATGGTCAATTATGATAGCCATCCTCTAACCCAATCCAATTGGGTTAAACCAACTCTCCATTATGTCTTCATCCAACGGTAGATCAAGATCTAACGGTCTAGATTGAATGATTTATTAAATCTAATCCAATTAGACTCAAACCAAGCCAATTAGGTGCCAACTCTTGGCTAACCCATATTAGAAGATGATCTAATCAAATTAGATCAATTAAGAATCAGATTCGAATCCAATTCGAATCAAGAGCTAAGGGTTTGCAACACCTGCTAGGATGTCTATCTTGCAAACATGATCTAATCCAATTAGACCCTTAATAAGTTTTCTTGTGTGTGACCCATTGGGTTCCATACTTAGCCAGCAATAGGTGTGAGTGCAAGTTGACCCAACTTGATTAGAACTCTTCTAATCGATTTAAGTCCAAACTGCGCGAACCCAAACTTAACAATTAGAATCCTTTCTAATTGGTGATCGAATTAAACTCTTTAATTCGATCAAACCTATAAGACAAGATTGACGTCTAGCAACGTGTCATGTCTATCCGGAAAATATGGAATTTGGTAGAAATACCAAAAATACCCTTCAGTGGCAAGTTACCGTGCAATTCAATCCTTTAATCAAACTGCATCCCGAATATGTATATGAGTATGAATATATGTCAAACTCAATTTTATATTCATATATTTCTCAATCTTCTAATGATAATTCGAATAATGAAATATTAGGAACTCTTTCTAATTTTCATTGTGCTTTGATCAAAGACTTTCTGAATTATCATATGATTAGAATAAATAGGATGCGATCTTCTCTTACTAGAAGTGATTAATTCCTTGTTGACCTACTCATAACCTTCGTACACATTCCACCATATCCAGAAGACCTCGTACATAACTTATTGTCATGAATGAGTGGAAACCAAAATATGGATTTATGTGCACAAGATACTATGGTGATCTCAGGTCAAAGGATCAGTTGCACAACTCCCACTAAGAGAATCATCTTTTGACATGTAAGTAAGACTTCATAAGATTTCTCTTTGTAGGTCAATTCAGTGAACTCATTTCTCTAATGAGCACCCACATCTTTGTATTAGTGTCTCCACACAAGTGATTGTGAGATCAATCACCCTCTGCATCGAGCATACATAAGATGTGCCAGTCTTTCCGGTAAACATTGATCCTCGACTCAATGTACCAATGACTGGGAATATTTAAGATTAGAATTTTAAGATTTTAGGTCTCACTAGTATGATCTCATCATAGCCTCAAAATCATTGTCTTAATCTAAGAGGTTCATCACAAATATAATCAACAGCATATGATGAAACACAATGCCTTTATTTATATTAAATGTCATGTACATGATTTGGAAAATCAAAAGAAAATCCTTCACAATACATATTGCGATTGGCTTGTAGGGCATCTACTCTTTTACAATTAAATCCTAATTAGATTAGGATAAGGAGGAAATTGAAATGGGTTCATAAAAATCCTATTTTGAATAGGATTGGACTCATGAAATGAACCCAAACCATCTTGCCACTTAATTTGATTAAATGGCTAATAAAATGGGATATGAGGGAGGGGCCCACGCCCCTCCCCTAGGGAATTGTGTGGAAGAAAAAGGAGGGGGCGTAAGCCCCTCCATGCTGCCGAATAAAAAAGATAAGGGTGATTTTTTAGGAGCTCATCCTTATCTCATGGAAAATTAAAAGGAGGAGGTGTTTTGGCCCTTCCTCTAATATTTTTCTGAGTGCTCACGGCAGCAACCTCCCATCTTCTTCCTCCTTTCAGCCGCAAGAGAAAAGGGAGAAAAAGAAAGGGTGGTGTGGCCTTCTTCTTCCTCTTCTTTGGGTCCAGCGCAGGAGAAAAAGAAAAGGCTGCAAAGAGCCTTATTTCCTCTTCCTAGATCTTTCCTTCTTCTTCCTCCTCTCAAGGCAATCAAAGGTTGATTCAAAGGAGAGGACTTCAGCCATCAATAGCCTTATCTTCAAGGGAGCTAGCACCCCGGGGAGATCCAAAGGCTTCGATCGACTCAATACTTCGTGTGGATACCTGTAGAGGCCGGACGCGTGTGCGGCTTCCACTGAACCCTCATCAAATACCACGTGAATCAGATTTGCGGAGACCATCTACCCGCACAAGGTGAAGATCTGATCTTCTCAATGATTTTAAAATGGTTTAAAATAATTTAATTCTAATCTATCTACAAACGAAAGGTTTTAAAATACGTTCATGCGATGAACGGATCCCGCATATGTTTTCCGCTGCAATCTAAAAATTATTTCGAAATTTTCATGGCATATGAGGGATGCTAACAGTGGTATCAGAGGCATGGTTATGTAGATTAAGATTAGAATTAAATTTTTTAAGGCATTTTAGTTCTGAAATTTAAGGGATTATGCTTGCTGAAATTTATGTATGCAGAATTTTCAACTTGCTGATTTTTTCACATACTAATTATTGGATGCTTAGATTAATGATTCTAATGTTTTGATAATATGATTACAAATATTTAGAGTCAAATCTAGCATGATCAGCAAGTACTGAGATGAAATAATCAATTAAATTACAGATCTGAAAATAATTTTTATGCATGTGATGCGTATGGTGATGATCATGGATGGACCCTTTGAATGTGCTGAAATGTCCTGCGATGTTCTGTGATGCATGCAATTTTAATTTTCAGATGCCTGCGTACATCTTAAATTCATGTATTAGAGACCTGCATATCTCATGAAAAGGGTTGTAATTTATTCTTTATTTTTATTTTAATTTTTAAAGCAATCTGGGATGTAATCTGTGATGTGTGTTGCACGTCGATGGTTGATCGATATGTACATCAAGAAGCTCAACATGCGCGGATCGAGATCAAGGGTTGATTGAAGATGGATCAAGGAGTTGATCACAATTGGACCTAGAGGATCAAGATCGAGTCAAGAGTTGAAGACGATCAAACCAATTGACGTGCATGTGCTTGTAAAATGACCCCATCTTGGATCCATGATCATCACCATTTAATTTTATTTTTGATAAATGCCTGGATGTTTAATGCTTATGTTTATGCGGGTAGATTTATATTTGCATGAGATGTGAATACGCGATCGAGTGAGACCTAAATCGAAACCTCCCTAATCAGTCAAGGGTGAACCAACATGAGTTAGTCATATTAGATTAATTGATCTAATTGGTGTCTAGGCAAGCCTAAAAGGTGGTTACTTAATTAGGACCTTACTCTCTGAGTAAGGGGAGCCTCCCACCTGCTTATCTGATCAATTGTTCGATTACCTCTTATGAAGAACTCAAGTTGCAAACACTAAGATTTGATTATGTAATATTAAGTCCATAGGTCTTCCACCGTAGTAGAGCTGCTAAGGTCTTTTCGGTGTTAATTTGTCTCGGCTGGACACAATGGGCAAGTTGCATCGGGGGACTGGACCTCTCTATTAGACATGAGATATTGTGGGGTAAAGGTGGGGTTGGGCACCAATAACTATTAGGTGAGGACCCAATGACGACTTTATTTCTGCGGTTATACGGTGGGTCTGACTTAACTAAGTAATGGGGCCAATAACTGTTAGGTGAGGTCTTCATCACTTAGAGACCAAGTACCACTGCAATATGCTTGAGAAGCATTGTACAAAAGTTGTACACTCATCCATTTATATGTCATCAATAACTGTTAGGTGAGGCGGCATGTAAATCGGTGAGACCGCAGTACCCACTAGAAATTCTAGTCGCGTAGGATTTTCGTTTCTCCGTCAGGGGAGTATGAGGGATTCGAGAAAATAGTGGGAGCGTATTTGTTTTAAAAGATCCTAAAATAAATAGAGTTCAAGTATAAAGTCTAACTAGAATCTTTACTCTCTACAGATCACAATGTCAGCTTCAAACCCTTTGACCCGTATTCTTGAAACCAACCGACTGACCGGAACCAATTATAAAGACTAGCTGAGAAACCTTAAAATAGTTTTGAGTTGTGAGAAATTAGGGTATGTGCTCGAGAGTGACATCCCCAGATTACCATCACGTCCGACCGATGATCAGCATGAGACGCATGAAAAATGGACGGACGATAACATTAAAGTCAAGTGCTACATCATGGCATCCATGACTAATGAACTTCAATGCCAGCATGAGAACATGAAGACTGCTAGAAAACTACTGGCTCATCTGCAAGAGTTGTATGGTGAGCAGAGCCGCATTGCACGCTTTGAAGTATCCAAGAGGATTTTCATGGCAAAGATGCGCGAAGGGCAGTCTATCCATGATCACTGTCTCTCTATGATCAAGGACCTAGAGGAGCTTGAGAAGCTCGGTATGACCATGCATAAGGAACTGCAGATACATCTGATCCTACAATCCCTTCCTGATTCATTTGGTCAGTTTATAGTAAACTACGATATGAATAAAATTGAATGCACGAAGACTGAACTACTGAATATGTTGGTAACTGCTGAGGGAGCCTTGAAAGGTTCAAGGGGCTCTATTCTGACTGCTGAGTTGACTTCTGATTCCAAGAGAAAGTCTACTTGGAAGAAAAAGAAGCCTTCTAAGAAGCAGGAGAAAGACAAGAAGCCTAAGAAGGAAGTTCATAAGAAAAAAGCTGATGAAAAAGGAAAATGTTTCCACTGCAACGTCAACGGCCATTGGAAAAGGAACTGCTCATACCTCGAGAGCCTGAAGAACAAAAAGGACACACCTTCTGAAGGTATGTTAGACTTGCTCGTAATTGAAACTAATCTTACGGTTTCTTCTACTTCTAGTTGGGTTATAGATTCTGGTTCTAGTGCTCATTTGTGCACTACTATGAAGGGTCTAAAAGAAAGTAGGAGGCTAGCGGAAGGTGCAGTGACCCTTCGGGTAGGCAACGGGGCAAGAGTTGCTGCTGTAGCTGTGGGCACCTATCCTCTGTGATTACCATCTGAATTTAGTTTATTGCTTAGAGACTGTTATTATGTCCCTGCTGCTAGCAGAAATTTGATTTCTGTTTCATGTTTAGCACAGGATGGTCATGTTTTGACATTTGACAAAAATTACTGTTCTATTTATTTTATAAATAAATTAATTGCACGTGGTTTCATGATCGACAGTCTCTATCACTTGCATATTGATGTGTCTGTGAATGTGTCTGAGCAAGTAGTGAATGCCATAGGATCTAAAAGATCTAGAGATGAGATAAACCAAAAGTATTTGTGGCATCTCAGACTTGGCCATATTGGAGAGGACAAAATGAACAAAATGGAGAAAGATGGGCTTCTCAGCCCATTAACTTCCGAGTCATATCCAGTTTGTGAGTCCTGTCTTCAAGGAAAAATGGCTAGATTACCTTTTGTAGGACATGGGGAGAGGACCACTGAAATACTTACCCTGGTACATACTGATGTGTGTGGCCCATTTGATGTGTCAGCCAGGGGTTGTTATTCATACGTCATTATCTTTACCGATGACTATTCACGATATAGGTATGTGTATCTTATGAGATACAAATTTGAGTCTTTTGAAAAGTTTAAAGAGTTCAAAAATGAAGTAGAAAAACAGACTGGAAAAACCCTTAAGGTTCTTCGATCAGATCGAGGAGGAGAATACCTTAGTGGAGAATTTCGGAACTATCTCAAGGAGAATGGCATAGTCTCACAATGGACGCCTCCAGAAACACCTTAACTCAACGGGGTGTCAGAAAGGAGAAATCGGACTCTATTGAATATGGTCCGATCCATGATGAGCTTCACTGATCTACCTATGTTTCTTTGGGGAGATGCCTTATTATCCGCAATTTACTTATTGAATAGAGTTCCCTCTAAATTCGTTCCTACCACAGCGTATGAGATATGGCATGGTAAGAAGCCGAGTCTGTTAGATGTATGCCCTAAAAGCCAATCTGGCTGACATATTGTTAATTCTAGGGACATAATTTTGTACTTGACTATTTATTATTGAATAAATAAAAGATATTTTTTTCATTCATATTGTTTATGTGTCTATGAATCGTTCAAGAATTAATAAGATAATGATGCATATTCTTAAGAGTTAAGAATTTGAGCCATGCATCATTGGCGATTAATTTCTGAATGCTCTTGATCAATGGATCATCACGAGGATGGTGATCGATCCGATCAGTGCACATATTGCTTTACTTATGGATGAACGAGACTCGAGTCCACAGTGTGGCGATACTGAAATAATAGTGCAGGTTCTTGTTAAGAACAAGGGTACTGAGCGTGACCAAGACAAAAAGTCACTTGGATGTCTATCCACTCTTTAGTGACTTGCTTGATGTTGCAGTAGTGTGACTGGTCCTTTGACCTGCGGTGCTTCGGCTACTCACAGTGAGGTTATTGTAGTTTGACTACACGTATACATGGTCTCTAGACATACGGGTCCATGCAGTGTAGATTGGTTGCAATAGGTTCACTGTAGGAGTAGGGCATGCACCTATATGGAATCTATCGACCTTGGTAGATAAGGAGAGATCCTATGTGATTTATAAGACTGAGTTCGTAAGACCTCGGCCGGGGCAGTATGCACAGTCGAGAAAGAGTTTTCCACTCTCGAACTTAAGTCGAATAAATCTTGACATATGACAGACGATGGGGTTTGACGAGTTGTCCATGACCTCCGTCCTGTAGGGATCTACGGTAGAAGGACTGTATCATACGATAACTGCACCTAGAGGTTCATTATTCCATTCTGCTGGGTAGCTACTACATGCTGCTAGGTATCACTGGTGGATGGTGAGACTCACAGGGAATATCTCGATGATTGATAAATCCTAATAAGTTGAGTTGGAATCGTTCCAACCCATTGAAAGGAGTTTTCAATGATATTGTGATAGAGATCGCAATATATCTCACTACCAGTCAGAATAGAACCTATGGGGTCACACACACTAAAAATATTGACCGATCCGATGGTTGAAATGTGATTATGGATCACGAGTAATCAATTTGATTGATGATCAGTTGAAGAAGGAACAATGGGAATTAATTAATTGGACTTAAACACGAATCCTACTTGGAGTAGGATTTCGGTAGTCCTAATTGGATTAGGACTGGAAATCCTACTTGGAGTAGGACTGGGAGTCCTACTTAGAATAGGATTCCAACAATCCTAATTAGATTAGAATTTTGAATTCAATTCGGATTCCTACTTAGAATAGGATTCCTAGAAGTTCTAATTGGATTAGGACTTTGGATTCAAATTAGAGTCCTAATTGGATTAGGATTAAAATTTAATAAGTCGTAATTGGAATAGGATTTCTTAAGTCCCAATTAATTATTAATCTAATAACTCCTAATTAGATTAGGATTGAAGGGTTCAATTGAGTCATGATTCATTGAGTTCTAATTGGATTAGGACATTGCATGGATCAAATCCAAAATTGGTTCACCCTTGGACTAAGCCTAATTAGATTAGGGCTTAGCCACATTAGGGCATCCCAATCCTTACTTAATGAGGATTATGTTGACCCCCTAATGGATTTTGATGAATACAAAACACTAGAGTATAATTTCCTTTATATTAACAATTTATTTAAGGATTTCAGGTGTTTAACTAAGAATATTGTTAAGAATTGTCAAGGCATGTTCCCATATTTTTCAAGGATTTATTGAAGATTTTTTGAGATAAAGAAAACAGATCAGGGACAGCCGAGACGTCTCCGGTTTGTCCCAGAGACGTCTCTGGCACATAGAAGAAGAACTGGCACGTCTGGAGACGTCCCCGGCACCTGGCGAGGCATCTCGCAGGGTCGGAGTCGACTTCCGACTCTGCGGAGTCGACTCTCTCAGAGACGGCAGAAAGGCCGATTTCAAGGGATGCGCGCGAGTCGTCTCCGAAGGACGCGGAGTCGTCCCCACGCATAAAAAGCAAACATCCCGAGACGACCCCAGAAAGCGCGGAGTCGACTCTCTCAGGGATTCCAGAGGACTTGTTTCTCGTTGATAAAACTACGGAGTCGTCCCCGACATCGCGGAGTCGTCCCAATGCATAAAGCACAAACATTCCGAGACGTCCCCGTAAAGTGCCGAGCCGACTCTCTCAGAAAAATAGAAAAACAAAAAGTCGAGCTGTTCTTCTTCAGAGTCGACCCCAAAAAGCGCCGAGTCGACTCCAAACATCATCAAAAGAATTTTTATACAGCCGAGACGTCTCGCGGTCAAGCGGAGACGTCTCCAGAGCGTCTGGGACGCGACTGACACACTTTTGCAGGTTTGTTTGAATTTCAAACGGTAATATCTTTGTGTCTAACGGATCTATTGCTTGTAGGGCTATAAAAGGGAGCTTTTAAGTGCCTTTAAAACAACTTCTCACCAACCAAACACAAGATCATTCAAGAGAGAAGAAAGAAAAAGAGGTTCAAGGGAGTTGGTGCTTTCAAGAGAAGAAATCAAGTGCATTCAAGTTTTCTTCATCTGATTTCGTGCTCAACTACTCACTCCCACTCGGCATTCAAAGCTCGCATTCAAGCCAACGTGATCCACATCAGAAGAACCACCATTACCCACGCTTCCAACGGCAAAAAGGGTTCTTCCGATTTTGTTGCTTTTCATTGTTATATTTGCTTTCATAAGAGCTTTTAAATCTTTGTAAAATATTTGATTATTGTGCTTGTTCCAGTCAAGGGACTTGGAACAAGGGATAGGCGTCCCAAGCCTAGGTTAAATTGGGGAATTGTAGGGTTCGTTGTTAGCCCGGGGTAAAACAACGAGTTAGGTGGTGCACTCGGAAAGCTACCGGACTGTAATCGCTGATTATAGTGGAAATTCCCAAAGGTGTTTGGGGAGTGGATGTAGGAGCAGTGGAAGCTCCGAACCACTATAAATCTTTGTGTTTGCGATTGACTGTGCTTATAACTTTATTTTTACTTTAGCACATACACTTGTGTGTCTTGTTTTAATTAGACAAAAAATTTTAAAACACCCAATTCATCCCTCTCTTGGGTGACCATCTCTGGGCAACAAGTGGTATCAGAGCGGGTGCTCTGTGTATTCTTGAAGACTTAACCGTCTTTGCCAATGATCAAGATGGCAACACCCTTCAACAATGTCCCTGCTGAGGGGCAGGCAACCAATAGACCTCCACTCTTCAATGGGACAAATTATTCCTATTGGAAGACTAGAATGAGAATTTTTATTCAAGCACAAGATTATGCCTTGTGGAGGGTTATAATCAAGGGACCACACGAACCATCTCACATAGTTAATGGCATTCAAGTTCCCAAACCTGAGGAGGATTGGGATGAGAATGATAGTAGGATGGTTCAACTCAATGCTAGAGCCATGAACTCATTGTTTTGTGCTCTAGATGTAAATGAGTTTAATAGAGTCTCCACCTGTAGTTCCGCCAAGGAAATATGGGATATGCTTGAAGTTACCCACGAGGGTACCAATCAAGTCAAAGAGTCTAAAGTGAACATTCTAGTTCACAAATATGAGTTATTTAAGATGGAACCCAACGAAACTATTTCATGCATGTTCACACGCTTCACTGATATAATAAATGGTCTAAAGAATTTGGGTAAAACTTACACTAACTCAGAACTTGTGAGGAAAATTCTCAGGTCCTTGCCAAAAGTTTGGGAAGCGAAGGTCACGGCGATCGTAGAAGCTAAAGACCTCAACACGTTAGCACTTGAACAACTATTGGGCTCATTGATGACGCATGAGCTTACAATGAAGCAACATGAAGAAGATGTGCCAAAGAAGAAGACAATCGCCCTCAAGGCTACTTCAAGTGTTTGTGAAGAAGAAAGCAGTGAGAGTGAAGAGGAAAGTGAAGATGAAGACTTGGGATTAATAGTAAGGAAGTTCAAAAAATTCATGAGAAGAAAGAAACCCTTCCCAAGAAAGAAGTTTGGAGGGAGAAATAATTGGAAAAAGAAAAAAGAAAAAGAAAGAGACCCAATCATGAGTGATTGTAGTATGTTAGGAGCAAAAAATAAAGAATTAAAGGCCTCCAATCAAAAACTAAAGAATGACATTAAAAACCTATTGATTGAGAAGGAGAGCTATGAAAATGATAACATCATTGACCTAAAGAATAAAAATTCAAAACTTAGCATTGAAAATGAAACGGCAAAAACACTCATTAAGGAATTAAGTCTAAAAGTCAAATTCCTACTCAATAGTAATACCTCACTTGCACAAAATGTTGAATCCCTTAAAAATGATAAGGAAGAATTGGCTAAAGAAAATTTGGACCTTAAAGATGAGGTACACAAGTACAAACCAATTGTGCAGAAATTTACACATAGCTCTGAAAAATTAAATCTTATTCTATCCAATCAAAGAGCTGTTTTTAATAAAGCCGGATTAGGATACAAAACTAGCAAACAACAAAAATATCTAAAGAACTTTTTTGTGAAAGCAAAAGATATCAAAACTGAAAAACCTACATGCTTTCATTGTGGAAAAAGTGGACATAAAGCCTATTCTTGCATTCAAATTCAAACTAACAAGAATACATTTGTAAAGCGTAAAAATACAACTAAAATGTGGGTGCCTAAGGGAACCAACTACCCTAACCAAGAAGGACCCAAGAAAACTTGGGTACCTAAGAGCTTCACATGATTATTTTGCAGGTATGCCTTGCAGCCGGGAGCAAAAAGAGAATGTGGTATCTTGATAGCAGTTGCTCAAGGCTTATGACCGGTGACGAGAGTCTTTTCGTCACCTTGAAATCAAAAGAAGGAGGAGTAGTCACATTTGGAGACAATGCTAAAGGTCAAATCATTGGCGTTGGTAAAATCTCCATATCACCCTCCTCATTTATTGACAATGTATTGTTAGTTAATGGGTTAAAACATAATTTATTAAGTATAAGTCAATTTTGTGACAAGGGGTTTAAAGTGTCATTTGAATCTTCCCTATGCATAATTAGTAGTCCAATTGACAATGAGATCATACTTATGGGATATAGGCGTGGAAATGTTTACATGGTAGATCTTGATGATCTCACCATGAAAGATGGCCAATGTCTTGTAGCCATGGATGCCAAGGTCAATGAGACTAGCTGGTTATGGCATCGTAGGTTAGGGCATACTAGTATGGATTTAATTTCTAAATTGATTACAAAAGATCTAGTCAAAGGACTACCAAAAATAGACTTTGAAAAGAACAAAATTTATGCTGCATGTCAACTAGGAAAACAAACAAGAAGTTCTTTCAAGTCTAAGAACATAGTTTCAACATCAAAACCCCTAGAACTAATTCACATGGATTTATTTGGACCCACTAGAACTGCTAGTCTAGGGGGTAAGAAGTTTGGTCTTGTAATTGTTGATGATTTTTCACGTTTTACATGGGTTTCATTTCTTGCCCACAAAGATGAGTCCTTTCCCGCTTTTATTAAGTTTCATAATAGGATTTCGAATGAACTTAATCTTAAACTAAAAGCAATTAGGAGTGATCATGGTACCGAGTTTGAAAATCAGCATTTTGAAAAATTTTGTGAAGAAAATGGTATCAATCACAATTTCTCGGCTCCTAGGACACCCCAACAAAATGGGGTGGTAGAAAGGAAGAATCGCACACTAGCAGATATGGCTCGTACCATGTTGTGCGAATCGGATCTACCAAAGTACTTTTGGGCTGAAGCAATAAATACTGCTTGTTATATCTTAAACCGTGCTTTAGTTAGATCTATCTTAAAGAAAACACCTTATGAGTTGTTGAAAAATAAGAAGCCCAATATAAGCTATTTTCATGTTTTCGGTTGTCGCTGCTTTATTTTAAACAATGGAAAGGACAATCTAAGTAAATTTAGTGCTAAATCAGATGAGGGGATCTTCTTAGGTTATTCCTCATCTAGTAGAGCATACAGGGTCTTCAACAAGAGAACTCTCGTTGTTGAAGAATCCATTCATGTTGTTTTTGATGAAGCTAATGGAGATTCTTCGAGAAAAGAAGAAGATGGTGATGCAGGTATACTTGAAGACAGAATGAAGGAATTCTCCATACAAGACAAACAACATGAGGATGAAATCAAAGAAGATACAATTCAGCAAGATGAAGAAGATCAATCTCCAGCGAGAAATCAAGATCTTTCTAGGGAATGGAGGTATGCACATGGTCATCCAAGGGATCTAATCCTTGGTGATCCTTCACAAGGGATAAGGACAAGATCCTCTTTAAGAAACACTAGTAATTATCTTGCATTCGTTTCACAGATAGAGCCTAAATCACTAGAAGAAGCCGAAAAAGATGAAAATTGGATAAATGCTATGCAAGAGGAATTAAACCAATTTGAAAGAAATCAAGTTTGGACTCTAATGAAAAGACCCCCTAATGTTTCAATTATAGGCACCAAGTGGGTATATAGAAATAAACTAGATAAAGATGGAATAGTAATAAGAAACAAAGCTAGGCTAGTAGCCAAAGGATATAATCAGGAGGAAGGAATAGATTTTGATGAAACTTTTGCTCCTGTTGCTAGGTTAGAGGCTATTACACTACTTTTGGCATATGCATGCTTCATGGATTTCAAACTCTATCAAATGGATGTAAAAAGTGCCTTTTTAAATGGTTATATAATGGAGGAAGTTTATGTAGGACAACCTCCAGGTTTTGAGAACCACTTACATCCAGATTATGTTTTTAAATTGCATAAAGCATTGTATGGACTTAAGCAAGCCCCTAGGGCATGGTATGAAAAATTAAGTAATTTCCTAATTAAAAATAAATTTAAAAGAGGAAATGTAGACAAAACACTCTTCATTAAAAGAAAAGGGAATGACTTATTGCTTGTGCAAATTTATGTGGGTGATATAATTTTTGGTGCTACTAATGATAGTCTTTGTCAAGAGTTTGCTAAGCTTATGCAGGGAGAATTTGAAATGAGCATGATGGGTGAGCTCAACTTCTTCCTTGGGCTACAAATAAAACAATCAGAGGAAGGCATCTTCATCAGTCAGTCCAAATACATCAAGGAAATGTTGGAGAAGTTCAAGATGAAGGATGCAAAGGAAATCAGCACACCCATGGGCTCAAGTTGCAAGCTTGACAAAGATGAAAAAGGTAAAAGTGTAGACTGCAAATTGTACAGAGGTATGATAGGGTCTTTACTTTACCTTACTGCTAGTAGATCAGACATATTATTCAGTGTTTGCATGTGTGCTAGATACCAAGCATGTCCTAAGGAATCACACTTGCAAGCTGTTAAAAGAATATTCAGATATCTAGTAGGGACATCTAATGCAGGCTTATGGTATTCTAAACAATCTGATTTAAATTTAATTGCTTATTCCGATGCTGATTTTGCCGAGTGCAAACTCGACAGAAAAAGCACAAGTGGTACTTGTCAATTCTTGGGTGCTAACTTGGTTTCTTGGTTTAGCAAGAAACAGAATTCAGTTGCATTGTCCACAGCTGAGGCTGAGTACATTGCAGCCGGAAGCTGTTGTGCCCAAGTTCTTTGGATTAAGCAACAACTTGAAGATTTTGGTATCAAAATGGACAACATACCAATTAGATGTGATAATACAAGCGCAATTAATTTAACAAAAAATCCTGTCCAATACTCTAAATCAAAACACATAGAGATTAGGCATTACTTTATAAGGGATCATGTGCTGAAAAATGATGTATTGATTGAGTATGTATGCACTGAAAATCAATTGGCCGATATCTTTACAAAGCCCCTTTGTAAAGATAGGTTCAATTTTTTAAGGAATGCTTTGTGCTTGTATGATCCTAACAAATAGATTGAACTTGTAATGCAATGCTTTGTAAGCTCTAGAGATACATATGAATGCTACTCAAACTAATAATACACTTCAAGGTCACATATAGCAAACCTAGTGCCTAATAAGTGAAAACATGAATCTATCAAAGTTAGATGACGAATTGTTTGACTTTCCGGAGGATGGTTACCCTCCCTTGGACTCTTCATGGAGATATTTTCAGAGCCTATTTCATAGGCATTCGAAATTTGGTCAAACATTCCTCATTTCAATATTGATAATTCAAAAATCATTATCAAACTTTTATAGGATGTATTATTAAGGGGAAGGATCACAAGCAAGCTCACTCTATATTCACCAAAAGAAATCACACTGATTATTGTAGTTGAATAAAACAAATTGGGAAAAGATAGAAATCATTCTGAAATTTTTCAGTGCCGGAGACGTCTCTGGCAAATCACAGAGACGTCTCCCCGGCGAGACGTCTCGCATTAGTCGCGGAGACGTCTCGGGGACCGAATGAAAGTTTTTAAAATAGGTCGAAACAGCTCGAGCCGTCCCGAGCTGCCTTCCTTCGTCCCCAACGAAAACCGAAACCCTAGCCTCCATCTTCTCTCCACCACAAACCAAACCAAAATCTCTCCCCATTTCCCTAGATTTCCAATCCATGGCACCTAAGAAAGCTAGGCGAACGGGTGGGAGGCATCCTAGGGTAGCAAATGACGACGAAGAACGGAGGGAAGAGCCCTCCGCGCCGTCTCCTCCGGTTGCTCCGCCAACCGTGACCCCCTCCTGTGCGAATCGCACAGTAACCACAGGTAGACACATAGATTTTCAGTTTCTAGCTAGTGAGGGGTTCTCTATTGGAGAGAGACTCCATGCCCAAGGTTGGGAACATCTATGTTCCCTAAATATGTCAACCTATCCCGGCCTAATGAGAGAAATTTTTAGCAATATGGCCTTAGGGAACTCGGGGTACACCGGATATGTCCGAGGCACATTGGTAGAGATCAATGAAGACAGTTTATCTAGTGTGTTACAAATACCCAAGTACGGTGAGGCTCCGACCTCACATCCCCAAAGGGAGATTGCCCTAAACCTAATTTTAGGTAGAGAGGACTGCGGTCCTCTTGACATAGTTAAGTCCCAAGACCTCAATGCCGAAATGAGATTGCTTTTGAGCATAGTTAACCGGGTCTTGTTTCCAAAAACCGGTCGCTTCGATTTCGTTTCGGAGCGAGACTTAGCCATCATGCACCACATCTTGCTAGGGATTCCCCTAAACCTCCCTAGGCTCATGATGAACTACATCTCCATATGTCATAGGTATTCTAGATTTAGCATACCATATGGGATGGTCTTCACCCTACTGTTCAAACACTTTAAGGTTCCAATCCCTGAAAATGAGCCAGAAAAACCTTTAAGAAACACTGATTATTACAATGAGAGCACATTACATAGGATGGAGTTTCACAAGAAAGATGGGTCTTGGGTTAAGGTCTCTAAAAGAAAATCCCAAACCATAGAGCCTGAGATCCAACATCAGGAGCCTGACCACCTCTCTCCTCCACATAGCCCTATGGCCTTTCCTGATGTACCTTCCAGCTCGGCTGGACCATCCACTTCAGTGCCTCCTCCTCCAGCTAGTGGATCATTGTCCTTATCAGATGAGCAGATGCACACCCTAGCATCCGTGATGTGCCAGCAGATGAGGGAAGAGATGAGATCAATAATCTCTGTTGAGTTAGCTCCCATCCGCACCTCACATGAAGCACTCCTAGAACAATTGAAGGAGATCAAAATTCAGATGGAAGCTATAGGGTCAGAATTGGTTCGTGTGGCAACAAACCAAACTATAAGATCAATGGAGATACAGGCTGAATTGAAGATCATATCGGATGGTCTTCAAGAGTTGACGAGCCCTGAAGGCAATGTGGGCAGTGTGGCTGCCCAACTTAGAGGAAGGATTGACAGGACAACTCATGAGTTTGAAGCACTAGTGACAGCCCTCAATCAATCTCAGGGAGATCACTTCAGAAGCCTAATGGATGCAATAAATGGATTTATAGAGGCTGCTGCTAGGGCTATTGAGCGTGGTCGCCGGTGAGGGACATTTTGTGGACATCTAGGGTTCATCTTTTTGTAAAACCCTAGGCTTATTTGAAACTTCTTCTTTTGTATTAGCAATCAATACTTGTAATGGCCTTTTATTCTTATAATGGTTTTCTTTTTATCCTTGTAATGACTTCAAATGATTGCAATGATATATGAATGTCATACACTTCCTTTTGAATCTTGGTGCATGTTTCTAATTCTGTGATGTGCCATGAGAATGTTCAAATTTGACAATGTGCAACCACTTTACTATTTTGCCAACTTGTCAATGCATATGAAACAGGGGGAGCACAACTTATATTCACTGCATTCAAAAGGTCTGAAATGAATTCCAAACCAAAGGGGGAGTAAAATGAATGCTGAATTCATGGATGGCAATAACTTGGAAATCATTGATTGTTTCATTATAATATGAATGCTGAATTCTAATAGGCATCGTGTTTTAGGCACCCAAGGAAAATTTGTCCCCTTCATTGTTGATGACAAAAAGGGGGAGTAGAACCAATATATGGAATGCAAAATACAAAATTTACACTCATACTTAAAAGTTGAATTAGAAAAGATAAAATTGAAGAATATTGACTTTAAGACAATTGCCCTTCTGGAAAAGAAAGGAGGAGTCAAAAGTATTTAGCTTTCAATTGTCTTATTTCATTAATTTACATTTTAACTTGATTCAAATTTAGTTGATATGCCAAAATTGCTCAAGAGCTACTAAGATCATTACTTATGCATAAGGATAGAACTGAAAGTTGACTATATTGAATTATGCATACTGTATCTAGCTCTAACCAAAACACAATACTTGTACATCTGAACAAATACTGTGTATATGTTTAAATTTTAAATTTTGCATATACTCAGTGTTTTGTCATCATCAAAAAGGGGGAGATTGTTGACCCCCTAATGAATTTTGATGAATACAAAACACTAGAGTATAATTCCCTTTATATTAACAATTTATTTGAGGATTTCAGGTATTTAACTAAGAATATTGTTAAGAATTGTCAAGGCATGTTCCCATATTTTTCAAGGATTTATTGAAGATTTTTTGAGATAAAGAAAACAGATCAGGGACAGCCGAGACGTCTCCGGTTTGTCCCAGAGACGTCTCTGGCACGTAGAGGAAGAACTGGCACGTCTGGAGACGTCCCCGGCACCTGGCGAGGCGTCTCGCAGGGTCGGAGTCGACTCCCGACTCTGCGGAGTCGACTCTCTCAGAGACGGCAAAGGCCGATTTCAAGGGATGCGCGCGAGTCGTCTCCGAAGGACGCGGAGTCGTCCCCACGCATAAAAAGCAAACATCCCGAGACGTCCCCAGAAAGCGCGGAGTCGACTCTCTCAGGGATTCCAGAGGACTTGTTTCTCGTTGATAAAACTACGGAGTCGTCCCCGACGTCGCGGAGTCGTCCCCATGCATAAAGCACAAACATCCCGAGACGTCCCCGTAAAGTGCCGAGCCGACTCTCTCAGAAAAACAGAAAAACAAGAAGTCGAGTTGTTCTTCTTCAGAGTCGACCCCAAAAAGCGCCGAGTCAACTCCAAACATCGTCAAAAGAATTTTTATACAGCCGAGACGTCTCGCGGTCAAGCGGAGACGTCTCCGGAGCGTCTGGGACGCGACTGACACACTTTTGCAGGTTTGTTTGAATTTCAAACGGTAATATCTTTGTGTCTAACGGATCTATTGCTTGTAGGGCTATAAAAGGGAGCTTTTAAGTGCCTTTAAAACAACTTCTCACCAACCAAACACAAGATCATTCAAGAGAGAAGAAAGAAAAAGAGGTTCAAGGGAGTTGGTGCTTTCAAGAGAAGAAATCAAGTGCATTCAAGTTTTCTTCATCTGATTTCGTGCTCAACTACTCACTCCCACTCGGCATTCAAAGCTCGCATTCAAGCCAACATGATCCACATCGGAAGAACCACCATTACCCACGCTTCCAACGGCAAAAAGGGTTCTTCCGGTTTTGTTGCTTTTTATTGTTATATTTGCTTTCATAAGAGCTTTTAAATCTTTGTAAAATATTTGATTATTGTGCTTGTTTCAGTCAAGGAACTTGGAACAAGGGATAGGCGTCCCAAGCCTAGGTTAAATTGGAGAATTGTAGGGTTCGTTGTTAGCCCGGGGTAAAACAACGAGTTGGGTGGTGCACTCGGAAAACTACCGGACTGTAATCGCTGATTATAGTGAAAATTCCCAAAGGTGTTTGGGGAGTGGATGTAGGAGCAGTGGAAGCTCCGAACCACTATAAATCTTTGTGTTTGCGATTGACTGTGTTTATAACTTTATTTTTACTTTAGCACATACACTTGTGTGTCTTGTTTTAATTAGACAAAAAGTTTTAAAACACCCAATTCACCCCCCTCTTGGGTGACCATCTCTGGGCAACAGATTAGGTTAACCATGAAGGAGGGGCACACGCCCCTCCTCCTTTTCCTTGCTTGGTGCGGCAAACAAGAGGGGCCGGCGCCCCTCTTGGAAGGTTATCAAGGAGCTCCTAAAAGTTAGGAGCTCCACTTGCTTATAAAGGGCTATGGGAGGCACCTGGGGCATTTTATTAGAAGCCCTCTTCCCTTTGTGCCATGGCCTCCCTCTCCCCTTTCCTTGGTTCAGCCACAAGCAAGAAGAGGAGAAGAAAGAAGCTTGGCGGCCTCCTCCCTCCTCCTTTGCTTCATCCAACGCAAGGGAAAGAAAAGGGTTTCAAAGGTGCTTTGATTCTTCTTCAATCTTCATCCTTCTTCTTCCTCCTCCCAAGCACAATCAAGGGTTGATCAAAAGGGAGGAGATCAGCCACCTAAAGTAGTCTCTGCAAGAGAGCTAGCACCCCGGGGAGACAAGGAAGCTTTGATCGGATCTCTGCTTCGTGTGGATACCCGTAGAGGCCGGACACTTGAACGGCTTCAAGTGAACCTTCATCCTAAACCATGAATTTTAGTTTGCGGTGATCATCTATCCGCACAAGGTGAAGATCTGATCTTCCTAATGTAGTTAAAAGTTTTTAATTCTAATCTGTTGACCCCCTAATGGATTTTGATGAATACAAAACACTAGAGTAAAATTCCATTATATCTTAACAATTCGATTGAGGAATTCATG
Source organism: Phoenix dactylifera (assembly GCF_009389715.1). NCBI lineage: Eukaryota > Viridiplantae > Streptophyta > Magnoliopsida > Arecales > Arecaceae > Phoenix > Phoenix dactylifera. Next base: position 138,229 of record NW_024068012.1, on the reverse strand, counting down.
TGTTTTACTTAGAAAATTGTTAAGAAATGTCTAGGCAAGTTCCCACAATTTTTATGAATTTATTGAAGAATATTTTGAGCTAAAGAAAAAGTTCAGGGACAGCCGAGACGTCTCCTGATAGTTTCAGAGACGTCTCTGGCACAAACAGGAAGAACTGGCACACTTGGAGTCGTCCCCGGCACCTGCCGAGTCGTCCCCGCGTTAGCGGAGTCGACTCTCTCAGAAGCGGAGTCGACTCTCTCAGTGGCGGCAGAAAGACGTTTCTCAAGGGATATGCGCGAGACGTCCCCGCTGTACGCGGAGTCGTCCCCGCAAGCAAAAAGGAGACTCCCCGAGACGTCCCCAAGATGGCGGAGACGGCTCTCTCAGGGTTTTCCAGAGAATGGTTTTTGCGGTGATAAGGAAGCGGAGTCGACTCTGAGATAGCGGAGTCGTCCCCACGCATAAAGTGGACACAAGCGGAGACGTCCCCTGAAAGAGCGGAGACGACTCTCTCAGGGAATTCCAGAGGGCAAGTTTTTCAGAGACAAAGAAGCGGAGTCGTCCCCAAAGAAGTGGAGTCGTCCCCACTCAAAAAGCACAGACAAGGCGAGACGTCCCCGTAAAGTGCCGAGTCGACCCCAGATAAAGTAAAAAGTAAAATCCTGTAGGTGAGACGTCTCTCGCTGTAGCGGAGACGTCCCCGGAGCGCCTGGGACGCGACTGACAGCTTTTCAGGTTTGATTTTGAATTTCAAATCCTTCTCTTTTTGTCTCTAACGGCTATATTTGCTTTTTGGGCTATAAAAGGGACCTCTTAAGTGGTTCTCAACAACTCTTCACCAACCCAAAGCAAAATCATTCAAGAGAGAAGTTTGAAAGAAAAGCTCAAGGGAGTGAGTGCATCCAAGGAAGGAAATCAAGTACTTTCAAGTCTCCCAAGTGATTTCAAGCTCAACCACTCTCGCGCGCTCGGGAATCAAAGCTCACACTCAACCCTACGCGGTCTACCTTGGAAGAATCAACATCTCCCACGCTTCCAACGGCAAAAAGATTCTTCCGGGTTTCATTGTTCATAAGTGCTATATTTGCTTTCTAGAGCTTTTATATTCTTTTGTACACTCTTTTATCGTGGTGCTTGTTCAAGTCAAGGGACTTGGAACAAGGGAAAGGCGTCCCAAGCCTAAGAGAAATTGGGGGTTTAGGGTTTGTTGTGAGCCCGGTGTAAAACAACGAGTTGGGTAGTGAACTCGCAAAACTACCGTACTGTAATCTTGGATTATAGTGGAAATACCCAAAGGCGCTTTGGGGAGTGGATGTAGGAGCAGTGAAGGCTCCGAACCACTATAAAACCGTGTGCTTGTGGTTGTCTTCTCTTATCCCTTTATCCTTGCTTTAGTTTATATATTTGTGTGTTTTAATCTTAAATTAGTCAAAAAGTTTTTTAAAACACCCAATTCACCCCCCTCTTGGGTGACCATCTTTGGGCAACAAGTGGTATCAGAGCAGGTGCTCTTATATTTCTTGAAAGACCTAACCGTCTTAGCCAAAGATCTAGATGGGAACACCCTTTAACAATGTTCCTGCCGAGGGGCAAGCAACCAATAGACCTCCACTCTTCAATGGGACAAATTATACCTATTGGAAGACTAGAATGAAAATCTTCATTCAAGCACAAGACTATGCCTTGTGGAGGGTTATAGTCAAGGGACCACAAGAACCATCACACATAGTTAATGGCATTCGAGTTCCCAAACCTGAAGAGGATTGGGATGAGAATGATGATAGGATGGCTCAACTCAATTCTAGAGCCATGAACTCATTATTTTGTTCTTTAGATGCAAATGAGTTTAATAGAGTCTCCACATGTAGTTCCGCTAAGGAAATATGGAATAAGCTTGAAGTTACCCACGAGGGTACAAATCAAGTCAAGGAGTCCAAAGTGAACATTCTAGTTCACAAATATGAGTTGTTTAAGATGGAACCCAATGAAACCATCACATGCATGTTTACACGCTTTACGGATATAATTAATGGTTTAAAAAGCTTGTGTAAATCCTACACTAACCCGGAACTTGTGAGTAAAATTCTCAGGTCTTTGCCAAAAGCATGGGAAGCAAAGGTCACGGCGATCGTAGAAGCCAAAGACCTCAACACCTTGGGGCTAGAGCAACTCTTGGGCTCATTGATGACGCATGAGCTCACGATGAAGCAACATGAAGAAGAGTTGCCGAAGAAAAAGACAATCGCACTCAAGGCTACCTCAAGTGTGTGTGAAGAAGAGAGCAGTGGGAGTGAAGAAGAAAGCCAAGATGAGGACTTGGGGTTGATAGTTAGGAAGTTTAAGAAATTCATGAGAAGGAAGAAACCCTTCCCAAGAAAGAAATTTGGAGGTAGAAATGATTGGGAAAAAGAAAAGGAAAAAGAAAGAGATCCAATCATATGCTATGATTGCAAGAGACCGGGACACATTCGTTCCGAATGCCCTCAACAAAACAAGTATTTTGGAAAGAAGAAGAAGAAGGCATTGAAGGCAACATGGGATGATAGTGACACATCATCCTCCGAGGAAGAGAAGGAAGAGACCGCCAATTTATGCTTCATGGCGTTCGAGGACGACGAGGTATGTCAAAACCCAACCATAAATTTTACTTTAGAAGAATTGTATGAAGCTTTTCAAGAACTTATGGGTGATTGTAGTATGTTAGGAGCAAAAAATAAAGAATTAAAAGCCTCCAATCAAAAACTAAAGGAAGACATTGAAAACCTATTAATTGAAAAGGAGAGCGTTAAAAATATTAATACTACTAACCTAGAAATTAAGAATTCAAAACTTAGTATTGAAAATGAAAAGGGAAAAACAGTAATTAAGGAATTAAATCTAAAATTAAAATCCCTATTCGATATTAATACCTCACTTGCACAAAATGTTGAATCTCTTAAAAAAGATAAGGAAGAACTAGTCAAAGAAAATTTGAATCTTAAGAATGAGGTACATAAGTACAAACCAATTGTTGAAAAATTCACACAAAGTTCTGAAAAATTAAATCTCATTCTTTCAAATCAAAGAGCCGTTTTTAATAAAGCCGGATTAGGTTATAAAACTAATAAACAACAAAAGTATCTAAAGAATTTCTTTGTAAAAGCGAAAGATGTAAAAACTGAAAAACCTACATGCTTTCATTGTGGAAAGACTGGACATAAAGTCTACTCTTGTATTCAAAGAAAAATCCAAACTAACAAGAGTACATTTGTGAAAGCCAAAAACATAACTAAAGTATGGGTGCCTAAGGGAACCAACCACACTAACCACGAAGGACCCAAGAAAACTTGGGTACCTAAGAGCTTCACATGATCATTTTGCAGGTATGCCTTGCAGCCGAAAATAAAAAGAGAATGTGGTATCTTGATAGCGGTTGCTCAAGGCATATGACCGGTGACAAGAGTCTCTTCGTCACCTTGGAATCAAAAGAAGGAGGAGTAGTCACATTTGGAGACAATGCTAAAGGCCGAATCATTGGTGTCGGTAAAATCTCCATATCATCCTCCTCATTTATTGATAATGTATTGTTAGTTAATGGACTGAAACATAATTTATTAAGTATAAGTCAATTTTGTGACAAGGGCTTTAAAGTATCATTTGAATCGTCACTATGCATAATTAGTAGTCCAATTGATAATGAGATCATACTCACAGGACATAGGCATGGAAATGTTTACATGGTAGATCTTGATGATCTCACCATGAAGGATGGCCAATGTCTTGTAGCCATGAATCCTAAAGTCAATGAGACTAGTTGGTTATGGCATCGTAGGTTAGGGCATGCTAGCATGGATTTAATTTCTAAATTGATTACAAAGGATCTAGTCAAAGGACTACCGAAAATAGACTTTGAAAAGAATAAAATTTGTGCGGCATGTCAATTAGGAAAACAAACAAGAAGTTCTTTTAAGTCTAAGAACATAGTCTCAACGTCAAAACCCTTAGAACTAATTCACATGGATTTGTTTGGACCCACTAGAACTGCTAGTCTAGGGGGTAAGAAATTTGGTCTTGTCATTGTTGATGATTTTTCACGTTTTACATGGGTTTCATTCCTTGCACACAAAGATGAGTCCTTTCCCGCTTTTATCAAGTTTCATAATAAAGTTTCAAATGAACTCAATCTTAAGCTAAGCAATTAGGAGTGATCATGGTACCGAGTTTGAAAATCAACACTTTGAAAAGTTTTGTGACGAAAATGGTATCAATCACAATTTCTCGGCACCTAGGACACCCCAACAAAATGGGGTGGTAGAAAGGAAGAATCGCACACTCGCAGATATGGCTCGTACCATGTTGTGCGAATCGGATCTACCAAAGTATTTTTGGGCTGAAGCAATAAGTACCTCATGTTATATCTTAAATCGTGCTTTAGTTAGATCTATCTTAAAGAAAACACCATATGAATTGATAAAAGGCAAAAAACCAAATATAAGTTATTTTCATGTTTTTGGTTGTCGATGTTTTATTTTGAACAATGGAAAGGACAATCTCAGTAAATTTAGTGCCAAATCAGATGAGGGGATCTTCTTAGGTTATTCCTCATCTAGTAGAGCATACAGGGTCTTCAACAAGAGAACTCTTGTTGTTGAAGAATCCATTCATGTTGTTTTTGATGAAACTAATGGAGATTCTTCTAGAAAAGAAGAAGATGTTGATGCAGGTATACTTGAAGACCGAATCAAGGAATTCTCCATACAAGACAAACAACATGAGGATGAGGTTAAGGAAGATACAAATCAGCAAGATGAAGAAGATCAACCTCCATCAAACAATCAAGATCTTCCTAAAGAATGGAGGTATGCACATGGTCATCCAAAGGATCTAATCCTTGGTGATCCTTCACAAGGTATAAGAACTAGATCTTCTCTAAGAAACACTAGTAATTATCTTGCTTTCGTTTCACAAATAGAGCCTAAATCACTAGAAGAAGCTGAAAAAGATGATAATTGGATGAACGCTATGCAAGAGGAATTAAACCAATTTGAAAGAAATGAAGTTTGGACTCTAATGAAAAGACCCCCAAATGTTTCAATTATAGGCACCAAGTGGGTGTATAGAAATAAACTAGATGAAGATGGAATAGTAATAAGAAACAAAGCTAGGCTAGTGGCCAAAGGATATAATCAGGAGGAAGGAATAGATTTTGATGAAACTTTTGCTCCTGTTGCTAGATTAGAAGCTATTAGATTACTTTTGGCATATGCATGCTTCATGGACTTTAAACTCTATCAAATGGATGTAAAAAGTGCATTTCTAAATGGTTATATAATGGAGGAAGTTTATGTAGGACAACCTCCAGGTTTTGAAAATCACTTACATCCAGATTATGTGTATAAATTGCATAAAGCATTGTATGGACTTAAGCAAGCTCCTAGGGCATGGTATGAAAGATTAAGTAATTTCCTAATTGAAAACAAATTTAAGAGAGGAAATGTAGACAAAACCCTCTTTATTAAAAGAAAAGGAAATGACTTATTGCTTGTACAAATTTATGTGGATGATATAATTTTTGGTGCTACTAATGATAGTCTTTGTCAAGAGTTTGCCAAGCTTATGCAGGGAGAATTTGAAATGAGCATGATGGGTGAGCTCAACTTCTTCCTTGGGCTGCAAATAAAATAATCAGAGGAAGGCATATTCATCAGTCAGTCCAAGTATATCAAAGAAATGTTGGAGAAATTCAAGATGAAGGATGCAAAAGAAATCAGCACACCCATGGGCTCAAGTTGCAAGCTTGATAAGGATGAAAAAGGTAAAAGTATAGACTGCAAATTGTACAGAGGTATGATAGGCTCTTTACTTTACCTTACTGCTAGTAGACCAGATATATTATTCAGTGTTTGTATGTGTGCTAGATACCAAGCATGTCCTAAGGAATCACACTTGCAAGCTGTTAAAAGAATATTTAGATATCTAGTAGGGACATCTAATGTAGGCTTATGGTACTCTAAACAGTCTGACATAAACTTAATTGCTTATTCCGATGCTGATTTTGCCGGGTGCAAACTCGACAGAAAAAGCACAAGTGGGACATGTCAATTCTTGGGTGCCAATTTGGTTTCTTGGTTTAGCAAGAAACAAAATTCAGTTGCCTTGTCCACAGCTGAAGCTGAGTACATTGCAGCTGGAAGCTGTTGTGCCCAAGTTCTTTGGATTAAGCAACAGCTTGAAGACTTCGGTATTAAAATGGACAATATACCAATTAAGTGTGACAATACAAGTGCAATCAACTTAACAAAAAATCCTGTTCAACACTCTAAGTCAAAGCATATAGAGATTAGGCATCATTTTATTAGGGATCATGTGATGAAAAATGATGTGATGATTGAATATGTATGTACTAAAAATCAATTAGCTGATATCTTTACAAAGCCCCTTTGTAAAGATAGATTCAATTTCTTAAGGAATGCGTTGAGCTTGTATGATCCTAGCAAATGAAGTGAACTTGTATTGCTTTACTTTGCTACTCGAACTAGTAACCCACCTCAAGGCAAACATATGTGAAAACATGAATTCATCTAAACTAAATGACGAACTGTTTGACTTTCCGGAGGATGGTTACCCTCCCTTGGACTCTTCATAGAGATATTTTCAGAGCCTATAACATGGGTATTCGAAATTTGGTCAAACATTCCTCATTTCAATCTTAATAATCTAAAAGTCATTATCAAATCATTATAGGATGTATTATTAAGGGGGAGGATCACAAACAAATTCACTCTGTGTCTATCAAAAGAAATCACGATTGATTAGGGTGATTAAACAAAAATCTGGAACTGCAGTCTGAAATTTTTTGTGCCGGAGACGTCTCTGGCAAGTCGCAGAGACGTCCCCCCAGGGGGAGACGTCTCGCCTTAGTGGCGGAGACGTCTCGGGGACCGAATGAGGGCTTTTTAAATAGGTCGAAATCGCTCGAGCCGACTCGAGCTTTCTCCCTCATTCCCGACCAAAACGGAAAGCCCTAGCCTCCACTTGCTCTCCACTTCAAAACCTAGCTTCCATTTGCCCTAAATCGCAAACCCTAGCATCCATGGCACCAAAGAAAGCTAGGACAACCCGTGGGAGGCGACCTAGAGTAGCGGGCGACGGCGAGGAACGACGGGAAGAACCCTCCGCGCCTTCTCCTCCGGTTGCTCCGCCGACCACGACGATTTCCTGTGCAAATCGCACAGTCACGACTGGCAGGCACATCGATTTTTCCTTTCTAGATCATGAGGGGTTCTCTATTGGAGAGAGACTCCGAGCCCAAGGGTGGGAGCACCTTTGCACCCTCAAAATCTCGACCTACCCCGGCCTTGTTAGAGAAATGTTTAGTGATATGGCCTTAGGGGACTTAGGGTACACTGCATATGTCCGAGGGACATTGGTAGAAATTAATGAGGATGTCCTATCCACTGTCCTACAAATTCCTAAGGACGGTGAGGCACCGACCTCACATCCCCAAAGGGAAATAGCCCTAAACTTGATTCTAGGAAGAGAGGACTGCGGCCCTCTTGATGTTGTCTACTCCCAGGACCTAAATGCAGAAATGAGACTTCTTTTAAGCATTGTCAATCGGGTCCTATTCCCCAAAACCGGTCGCTTCGATTTTGTTTCGGAGCGTGATTTAGTCATAATGCACCATATCCTACTAGGGATCCCCCTAAACCTCCCTAGACTCATGCTAAATTACATTGCCCAATGTCATAGGTATTCTAGGTTTAGTATACCCTATGGCATGATCTTTACCTTAATATTTAAACACTTCAAGGTTCCCATTCCACCAAATGAACCTACAAAGGCCCTAAGAAACACCGATTATTACAATGAGGGCTCAATGAGAAGAATGGAATTTCACAAGATAGATGGGTCGTGGGTCAAGGTTCCAAAAAGAAAAGCACAAACCATAGAGCCTGAAATCCCACATCATGAGCCTGACCATCACTCTCCTCCACCTAGCCACATGGACATCCCTGATATTCCCTCCAGCTCAGCTGGACCTTCCACATCCATGCCACAACCTCCTCCAGTCAGTGGGACCTCCTTCCTATCAGAGGAGCAGATGCACACTTTAGCATCTGTTATTTGTCAGCAGATGAGGGAGGAGATGAGATCCATGATGACTGCAGAGCTGGCCCCCATCAGACAAGAGCTGAAGGAAATTAGAGCTCAAATTGAAGCCACAGAGCAGCAAATAGTTGGGGTAGGTGCCACCCAAACATTCAGATCGATAGAGCTCAAAGACAGCTTGAAGGCCATTTCCGAGAGTCTCAAAGAGTTGACAAAGCCAGATGGCAATGTGGGCACCCTAGTTGCCCAACTTAGAGGCAGAATTGAGATGGCAACCTTAGAGTTTGAAGCACTTGTGGCAGGTTTCCACAAGTCACAGGGAGATCACTTTAAGACTCTCATGGATTCTATCAATGGCTTCATAGATGCAGCCTGTAAGGCTTATGCACAAAGTACAATGCCCCATGAGCAACGACGCCGATGATGGATATCCTATAGGATCTTCTTTTTGTAAATCCTAGGCCATTGTGAAACACTTTTGTACTAGAAATCAATACTTGTTATGACTCTTCCTTTTGTACTTGAAATCAATACTCTTATGTACTAACTTCAAAGACTTACAATGACATATGAATGAATACAATTTCTTTTTAAAATCTTGTGTACATTGCCAATTCTGTGTATGTGTTTGATTGTGTGATACAAAGAAACAGGGGGAGCACATCTTGTGATAACTATGTTAAACTAAACGATGAGTATGAAATGAATTCCACAAACAAAGGGGGAGTAATATGAATGACTGAACTCATTGGACAGGGGGAGCACACCTTGAGTATCATTTGTCCCCTTCATTGTTGATGACAAAAAGGGGGAGTAGAATATTGTAAGGGGGAATAGAATATTGAAATATGAATATTGAAAGATATGGATATTGAAAGGGGGGTATAGAATGAATATTGAATATGGTTATTGAAGAATATTAATTTTAAGATAATTGCCCTTCTGGAAAAGAAAGGGGGAGTCAAAAAGAATCTAGTTTTTAAATTATCTTCAGCATCAATATATCATTCTAACTTGATTCAAATTCAGTTCATATGATAAAATCATTTAAGAACTATAAAGATCAATCCTATGCACAAGGAAATTTAAGTGATGCACATCGTATCTAGTTCAAATCAAAACATTATACTTGTATATCTGATCAATACTGTGTATATGTTTAAATTTCAAATTTTGCATATACTCAGTGTTTTGTCATCATCAAAAAGGGGGAGATTGTTGACCCCCTAATGGATTTTGATGAATACAAAACACTAGAGTAAAATTCCATTATATCTTAACAATTCGATTGAGGAATTCATGTGTTTTACTTAGAAAATTGTTAAGAAATGTCTAGGCAAGTTCCCACAATTTTTATGAATTTATTGAAGAATATTTTGAGCTAAAGAAAAAGTTCAGGGACAGCCGAGACGTCTCCTGATAGTTTCAGAGACGTCTCTGGCACAAACAGGAAGAACTGGCACACTTGGAGTCGTCCCCGGCACCTGCCGAGTCGTCCCCGCGTTAGCGGAGTCGACTCTCTCAGAAGCGGAGTCGACTCTCTCAGTGGCGGCAGAAAGACGTTTCTCAAGGGATATGCGCGAGACGTCCCCGCTGTACGCGGAGTCGTCCCCGCAAGCAAAAAGGAGACTCCCCGAGACGTCCCCAAGATGGCGGAGACGGCTCTCTCAGGGTTTTTCAGAGAATGGTTTTTGCGGTGATAAGGAAGCGGAGTCGACTCTGAGATAGCGGAGTCGTCCCCACGCATAAAGTGGACACAAGCGGAGACGTCCCCTGAAAGAGCGGAGACGACTCTCTCAGGGAATTCCAGAGGGCAAGTTTTTCAGAGACAAAGAAGCGGAGTCGTCCCCAAAGAAGCGGAGTCGTCCCCACTCAAAAAGCACAGACAAGGCGAGACGTCCCCGTAAAGTGCCGAGTCGACCCCAGATAAAGTAAAAAGTAAAATCCTGTAGGTGAGACGTCTCTCGCTGTAGCGGCGACGTCCCCGGAGCGCCTGGGACGCGACTGACAGCTTTTCAGGTTTGATTTTGAATTTCAAATCCTTCTCTTTTTGTCTCTAACGGCTATATTTGCTTTTTGGGCTATAAAAGGGACCTCTTAAGTGGTTCTCAACAACTCTTCACCAACCCAAAGCAAAATCATTCAAGAGAGAAGTTTGAAAGAAAAGCTCAAGGGAGTGAGTGCATCCAAGGAAGGAAATCAAGTACTTTCAAGTCTCCCAAGTGATTTCAAGCTCAACCACTCTCGCGCGCTCGGGAATCAAAGCTCACACTCAACCCTACGCGGTCTACCTTGGAAGAATCAACATCTCCCACGCTTCCAACGGCAAAAAGATTCTTCCGGGTTTCATTGTTCATAAGTGCTATATTTGCTTTCTAGAGCTTTTATATTCTTTTGTACACTCTTTTATCGTGGTGCTTGTTCAAGTCAAGGGACTTGGAACAAGGGAAAGGCGTCCCAAGCCTAAGAGAAATTGGGGGTTTAGGGTTTGTTGTGAGCCCGGTGTAAAACAACGAGTTGGGTAGTGAACTCGCAAAACTACCGTACTGTAATCTTGGATTATAGTGGAAATACCCAAAGGCGCTTTGGGGAGTGGATGTAGGAGCAGTGAAGGCTCCGAACCACTATAAAACCGTGTGCTTGTGGTTGTCTTCTCTTATCCCTTTATCCTTGCTTTAGTTTATATATTTGTGTGTTTTAATCTTAAATTAGTCAAAAAGTTTTTTAAAACACCCAATTCACCCCCCTCTTGGGTGACCATCTTTGGGCAACATAATCTATCTACGAACGGTTTTTGAACAACGTTCATAGGATGAACATGTGATCCCGCGCATGCCTCTTCCGCTGCCATCTGAATTTTTTTTTAATTTTCTACGGCATGGGCGGGTTTCCAACAGTAGTATCAGAGCCTAGGCTTCGTAGTTTAAGATTAGAATTAATTGTAAACATGCATATAAGATCTAAAAATTGAAAGATTATGCATGCTGAAATTTTTCTGCATGCAGATTTTTTCAAGATTGCTGATTTTTGCATGCTGATTTTTATGTGATAAATTGATGATTCTAATTACATTGTTAATGGGATTACAAAGTTTAGAATAATATTTAGCATGATCAGCAACCCATGTCATGAGATGATCAATTAGATTTCAGATCTAAAAATTATAATTGTTGCATGTGGTGATGATCATAGGATTCAAACCCTTTTGGTATCAATTGTAAAGTCCTGCGATGTGATCTGCAATGTCATGTAATTTTTCAGATGCTTGCATGCATCTTATTTGATGTTTTGAGAGGCCTGCGTGCCTCCTAAAAGGGGATGTAATTTATTATGATTTTTATTTTATATTTGGTTGTATTTCTGTGATGTGATGTACGTCAACGATCAAGTCGAAGATAGTGCATGAGATGAACGGCGATCTGAGCGGTTGATGGTGATTGGATCAAGAGTTGATCAGGGATCGAATCAAGAAGGCTCGGGACCAATTCAAGAGTTGAAGACCAACTGATCGATTGACGTGCATGTGCTTGTAATATGACCTAATTAGAATCCATGATCATCACCTATTTAAAATTTAGCTTTAATTATTGCTGCGATTATAACTGCCTGCGATGTATCGTTTGCATGTGATGCGAATGTGAGTAGGGTAGATAGGTTTACATGTGATGCAAACTAATAGACCAATCCAAATGAGACCTAAACTAAAATCTCCTCAATCAAGTCGAGAGTGAACCAACATGAGCGAGTCATATTAGATTAATTGATCTAATTGGTGTCTAGGAAAACATGAAAGGTGGTTACTTAATTAGGACCTTACTCTCTGAGTAAGGGGAGCCTCCCACCTGCTTACCTGGCCAATTGTTCAATTACCTCTTATGAAGAGCTCAAGTTGCAAACACTAAGACCTGATTAACAGATATTAAGTCCATAGGTCTTCCACCGTAGTAGAGCTGCTAAGATCTTTCTTATGTTGATTTGTCTCGGCTGGACACAGTGCAAGTTGCATCGGGGGACTGGACCTCTCTATAGACATGAGATGTTGTAGGGTAAAGGTGGGGTTGGGCACCAATAACTATTAGGTGAGGACCCAATGACAACTTTATTTCTACGGTTATACGGTGGGTCTGACTTAACTAAGGAATGAGACCAATAACTGTTAGGTGAGATCTTCATGACTTAGAGACCAAGTAGCACTGCAACATGCTTGAGAAGCATTGTACAAGAGTTGTACACTCATCTATTTATGTGTCACCAATAACTGTTAGGTGACGTGGCATGTAAATCGGTGGGACCGCAGTACCCACTAGAAACCCTAGTCGTGTAAGTTTTCCATTTTCCTACCAGAGGAGTGTGAGGAATTCAAGAAAATAGTGGGAGGTACATTTGTTATAAAAGACCCTAGAACAGATTAGGATCAAGTACAAAAGTCTAACTATAATCTTTACTCTCTGCAGATCATAATGTCAGCCTCAAACCCTTTGACATTCTTGAGACCAATCGATTGACCGGTACCAATTACAAAGACTGGCTTAGAAATCTCAAAATTGTTCTGAGTTGCGAGAAAATAGGCTATATGCTCGACAATGACATCCCCACATTACCAGCACGTCCGACTACTGATCAGCGTGCGACGCATGAAAAGTGGACAGACGATGACATTAGGATCAAGTGCTATATCATGGTATCCATGTCCAATGAACTCCAATGCCAGCATGAGAATATGAAGACTGCTAGGGACATACTGGCACACCTGCAAGAGTTGTATGGTGAGCAGAGTCGCACAGCTCGTTTTGAAGTGTCCAAGAGGCTCTTCAAAATAAAGATGTGCGAGGGGCAGTCTGTCCATGATCACGGTCTGACTATGGTCAAGGACCTGAAGGAGCTTGAGAAGCTCGGTATGAACATGCACAAGGAATTGCAAGTAGATCTGATCTTTCAATCCCTTCCTGATTCATTTGGACAGTTTATAGTAAACTACCATATGAATAAGATTGAATGCACTAAGACTGAACTGTTAAACATGTTGGTAACTGCTGAAGAAGCCTTAAAAGGTCAAGGGGCAATGTCCTTGCTGCTGGGCTGACTTCTGGTTCTAAGAGAAAGTCTACTTGGAAGAAAAAGAAGCCTGCAAAGAAGCAGAAGAAAGACAAGAAGCCAAAGAAGGAAGTTCAAAAGAAAAAGGCTAATGACAAAGGAAAATGTTTCCACTGCAATGTCGACGGCCACTGGAAGAGGAACTGTCCTTCATACCTCGAGAGCCTGAAGAACAAGAAGGCTGACACATCTTCAGAAGGTATAAACTTGCTCGTAATTGAAAATAATCTAACGGTTTCTTCTACTTCTAGTTGGGTTATAGATTCTGGTTCTAGTGCTCACCTGTGCACTACTATGCAGGGTCTAAAGAAAAGTAGAAGGCTGGCGGAAGGTGCGGTAACCCTTCGGGTTGGCAACGGGGCAAAAGTTGCTACTGTGGCTGTGGGCACCTACCATCTGCAACTACCATCTGGTATTAGTTTATTTCTTAGAGACTGCTATTATGTACCTGCTGCTAGCAGAAATTTGATTTCTGTTTTATGTCTAGCATAGGAAGGTCATGTTTTTACATTTGACAAAGACTGATGTTCTATTTATTTTAGAAATAAAATAGTCGCACGTGGTTTTATGATTGACAATCTCTGTAAATGTGTCTGAGCAAGAAGTGAGTGCCAAAGGATCCAAGAGATCCAGGGATGAGATAAACCAAAAATATTTGTGGCACCTCAGATATGGCAATATTGGAGAAGACAGAATGAACAAAATGGATAAAGATGGGCTTCTTGGCTCATTGACTTCCGAGTCATATCCAGTTTGCAAGTCCTGTCTTCAAGGAAAAATGGCTAGATTGCCCTTTGTAAGACATGGGGAGAGGACCACTGAAATACTTACCCTGGTACACAGATATGTGTGGCCCATTTGATGTGCAAGCCAGGAGACGTTATTCGTACTCCATTACCTTTACCGATGATTATTCACGGTATGGGTATGTGTATCTTATGAGACACAAATTTGAATCTTTTGAAAAGTTTAAAGAGTTCAGAAATGAAGTAGAAAAACAAACTGGAAAACCCCTTAAGGCTCTTCGATCAGATCGAGGAGGAGAATACCTTAGTGGGGAATTTTGGGACTATCTCAAAGAGAATGGCATAGTCTCATAATGGGCTCCTCCAAGTACACCTCAACTCAACGGGGTGTCAGAGAGGAGAAATCGGACTCTATTGGATATGGTCTGGTCCATGATGAGCTTCACTGATTTACCTATGTTTCTTTGGGGAGATGCCTTACTTACCGTAATTTATCTACTGAATAGAGTTCCCTCTAAATCCGTTCCTACCACACCGTATGAGATATGGCATGGTAAGAAACCAAGTCTTGGTCATCTCAAGATTTGGGGATATCCGGCCCATGTCAAGCGACTACAGGCGGACAAACTAGAGGCTAGGACCATAAGTGCTCGTTTTATAGGATATCCTAAAGAGTCATTAGGATACAATTTTTACGTCTCAGAGGATCACAATGTATTTGTGAGCCGACATGCCATCTTCTTAGAAAAACAGTTTATCTTTGATAGAGGCAGTGGGAGGAAAATTGAGCTTGAAGAGAAAGTCTCTGAAAAGCAACGAGTCATGGATCCTATAGAACCCATTCATACAGAGCCAATACACGTTATTCCTCCACCTTGCAGATCTAGTAGGGTCTTCCATCCTCCTGATAGATACTTAGGTATGCTTGAAGAGGATACTAAGGAAATGTTCCTCATTGGAGATAGGAAACACATAGAGGATCCCAAAACCTACAACGAGGCGATATCAGATATCGATTCCAAGAAATGGTTGGAAGCTATGAAGTCAGAGTTAGACTCCATGCATTCCAACCAAGTCTGGACTTTAGTGGATCCACGAGAAGGTATTGTACCTATTAGATGCAAATGGATCTACAAAAGGAAGATAGGTTCGGATGGAAAGGTAGAGACTGTTGCCCAAGGTGACAAGCCAAGAGGGGGGGTGAATTGGTTTCTCTTAATTTTTTACTATCTTATTTATGTCAATTGATGAGTTAGTGAAATATAACAAAGCACAATACAAACACACAAGAAGTATAGTGGTTTGGTGCTCTCCCAAGCACCTACGTCCACTCCCCAAGCAACCCCTTGGGAATTCACTATAATCCCGCGGATTACAGTTGGATTGTTTTCCGGGCTCACAATCCAAAAACCTTTACACTTTGGTTTTCCGAGATCACCAAAAACCTATGTTGGTTTTACGGGCTCACCAACGAACCTATATTGGTTTTACGGGCTCACCAACAAACCTTTACAATTGGTTTTACGGGTTCACCAATAAACCTACTCCGTTGGTTTTGCGGGCTTACCAACAAACCTTTACAAGGTGATTAATAAAAGAAGAAAGAAAGTTTAAGCTCCTAGATGAGCAAATATAACAATTATAATCTGCAAAGAAGAGTTTAGAGAATAGTTATCGCTTGATGAGACTTCTCTCTTCTTTGTCAAAAATGCTTCACTCTTCAAGGGTGGATGGAGCTCTTAATGTCTCTTGGAATCTGCTCAACCACTTTCTTTTCACTCTTGAATGAAGCACTTGGATGAAGAAGATTAGGGCACTTGTCTTTCTTGTGTAATCTTTGATATTTTGCAAAAGGATATTTTCTCTGATGAATAGTGTCACTTTAAATAGTTTTCTTCATCCATTGGATAAGCCCCAATGGTTAGAATTCAAAAACTAGCCGTTACTCACTGTTGGAAGGTCAAAAAGTACTTCTGCAGAACTAGCCGTTATGCTTCTGCCCGTGCTTGGGTCGACTCAACTTTTACTGGGGTCGACCCAACTTTCACTTGGGTCGACTCAACCTTTGCTAGGGTCGACCCTCTCAGAACCACAGAACCTTGCATTGCAGCCTTTCTTCACTTGGATCGACTCAACATCTTTTTGGGTCGACTCAAGGTTCAGTTGGGTCGACTCAACTTCCACTTGGGTCGACCCTCTCAGGGTTTCTAGAGAACCTATTTTTGAATGTCATTGCCTTTGGGTCGACTCATGTTAACTTAGGGTCGACTCAAGTTTGGGTCGACTCAAGTTTCATTTGGGTCGACCCTCTCAGTGTTTCCAGAGAACTGTTTTCTTGAGGCTTGAGAGGCTTGAAGTTTGGGTCGACTCATTCTTTGCTTGGGTCGACCCAACTACTGTTCATCCGTGCCATTTTTGCAGAAGTGTGCCAGATGCTTTCTTGATGTGCCGAGGTCGACTCAATCAACCTTGGGTCGACTCAATCCACACTTTGCTGCAACTTAAGGTTAGATTCATTCATATAAACAATGAAATGCATCTTTATCTTATTATACTAATGTACTGAGAGTAACAGACTTATAAATGATATATCGAATTAACTTGTAACATACTCTTGATTATTGTATTAATCATCAAAATACCACTATCATCCTTAGAGACCTATAAGGCAAGACGGGTGGCAAAAGGGTATAGTCAGCGCGAAGGCATTGACTATCAGGAAATCTTTTCACCTATAGCCATGCTGAAATCCATCCGAACATTGCTTGCCATTGCAGCATTTCATGATTATGAAATTTGGCAGATGGATGTGAAAACAGCTTTTCTGAATGGATATCTTGATGAAGATATCTACATGGAGCAGCCCTTGGGTTTCACTTCCAGTGATGGAGATCACAAGGTCTGCAAGCTGCAAAGGTTCATTTATGGACTAAAGCAAGCATCTTGGAGTTGGAGCACTCGTTTCAATGATGCAATCAAAACGTTTGATTTCATCAAAAATGAAGAGGAACCATTTGTCTATAAGAAGGTTAGTGGGAGTGCTGTCGTATTTCTCGTATTGTACGTGGACGACATCCTCCTGATAGGGAATGATATTCCCATGCTAACCTCGGTCAAGGTCTGGTTGTCAAAAGAGTTCTCCATGAAAGACCTTGGGGAAGCATCCTATATTTTGGGGATAAAGGTCTATAGAGATAGATCTAAAAGGATGCTTGGCCTATCACAGAAGATGTACATAGAGGAAGTGCTGAAAAGGTTCAGCATGAAAAACTCTAAAAGGGGTCTCTTATCCCTAAGGCATGGAATTCATCTCTCCAAGAAGATGTGCCCCAACACATCTGAAGAGATTCAACGCATGAGCAAGATCCCTTATGCATCGGCAATAGGGGGCCTCATGTATGCCATGCTATGTACACGACCTGATATAGCCCTAACTGTGAGTGTCACAAGCAGATATCAGTCGAATCCAGGTGAAGAACACTAGACAGCTGTGAAGAATATTCTTAAATACTTGAGAAGAACTAAAGATTTATTCTTGGTCTTTGGAGGATCATCAGAGTTAAAGATAAAAAGGTACACAGATTCAGACTTCATGACTGATGTCGATGATAGAAAGTCAACATCTGAATATGTATTCTTATGCAATGATGGTACGGTGAATTAAAAAAGTTCTAAATAACCGATCATTGCTGATTCTAGTATGGAAGCTGAATACATCGCCGCCTCTGAAGCTGCTAAAGAAGGCTTCTGGTTCAAGAAATTCATTGCAGAGTTGGACGTGATGACATCAGATGCCATAACACTCTACTGCGATAATAATGGCACCATAGCTCTTGCTAAGGAGCCAAGGTCTCATCAGAAGTCCAAGCACATAGAGCGGCGCTTCCACCTCATACGCGACTATGTTGAGAAGAAGTATGTCGAGGTGCAGAGAGTAGACTCCACGGACAACGTGGCAGACCCATTCACTAAGCAGCTGAGTCAGCAAAAGACTGAAGCCTACCTTGAGAAGATGGGACTAAGATATATGACCAATTGGCTTTAGTGCAAGTGGGAGATTGTTATATGTATGCCCTAGAAGCCAATCTGGCTGACACATTGTTAATTCTAGGGACATAATTTTGTACTTGACTATTTATTATTGAATAAATAAAAGGCATCTTTTTCATTCATATTGTTTATCTGTCTATGAATCATCCAAGAATTAATAAGATGATGATGCATATTCTTAAGAGTTAAGAATTTGAGCCATGCATCATTGGTGATTAATTTCTGAATGCTCCTGATCAATGGATCATCACGAGGACGGTGATCGATCCGATCAATGCACATATTGCTTTCTTTATGGATAGACGAGACTCGAGTCCACAGTGTGGCGATACTGAAGTAATAGTGCAGGTGCTTGTTAAGAACAAGGGTATTGAGTGTGACCAAGACAAAAAGTCACTTGGATGTCTATCCACTCGTCAGTGACTTGCTTGATGTTGCAGTAGTGTGACTGGTCCTTTGACCTACGGTGCTTCGGCTACTCACAGTGAGGTTATTGTAGTTTGACTGCACGTATACATGGTCTCTAGACATACGGGTCCATGCAGTATAGATTGGCTGCAATAGGTTCACTGTAGGAGTAGGGTATGCACCTATATGGAATATATCGACCTTGGTAGATAAGGAGAGATCCTATGTGATTTATAAGACTGAGTTCGTAAGACCTCGGTCGGGGCAGTATGCACAGTGGAGAAAGAGTTTTTGTTGCCCAAGGTGACAAGCCAAGAGGGGGGGGGGTGAATTGGTTTCTTTTAAATTTAAACTATCTTACTCAAGTCAAATAGATGGTTAGTAAGCTAAGGCAATTCACAACACAAACAACATAAAGTATAGTGGTTCGGTGCTGTCCTTAGCACCTACGTCCACTCCCCAAGCGACCCCTTGGGAATTCACTATAATCTCGCGGATTACAGTTGGATTGTTTTCCGGGCTCACAATCCAAAAACCTTTGTTGGTTTTACGGGCTCACCAACGAACCTTTACAATTTGGTTTTTCGGGTTCACCAAAAATCTTTGTTGGTTTTACGGGCTCACCAACGAACCTTTACAATTAGTTTTCCGGGTTCACCAATCAACCTACTTCGTTGGTTTTCCGGGCTCACCAACCAACCTTTACAAATAGTTTGACAAACAAAAAGAAAGATTCAAACTCCTAAATGAGCAAATGAAACAATATTAACTACAAAGAAGAGTTAGAAAGTATTTATCGCTTTGAAGTGGCTTTGCTCTTCTTTGTCAAGGATGCTTCACTCTTCAAGGGAGGATGGAGCTCTTGATGACTCTTTGAATCTGCTCAACCCCTTTCTTTGATTCTTGAATGAAGCACTTGAATGAAGAAGATTAGGGCACTTTTGTTTTCTTGTGTACTCTTTGATATCTCTTTCAAAAGTTGTTCTATCTGATGAATAGTGCCCCTTTAAATAGCTTCCCACATCCTTTGGACAAGCCCCAATGGTTAGATTTGAAAAACTAGCCGTTACTGACCTTGGGAAGGACAAAAAGTACATCTGCAGAACTAGCCGTTATGCTTCAGCCCGTGTTTGGGTCGGCTCAACCTGTCCTTGGGTCGACCCAACTTTCACTTGGGTCGACTCAAACATTCCTTGGGTCGACCCTCTCAGAAAACACAGAAACTTGAAATTCAGCCTTCCTTCCCTTGGGTCGACCCAACCATTCTTTGGGTCGACTCAAAGTTCACTTGGGTCGACTCAACTTCTTCTTGGGTCGACTCTCTCAGTAATTCCAGAGAACCATTTCCTGACTTCTTTTTCTGTTTTGCCTTTGGGTCGACCCTCTCAGGGTTTGGGTCGACTCAAGCTTGGGTCGACTCAACCACTGTTTGGGTCGACCCTCTCAGTAAATCCAGAGAGCCATTTTTCTGTTTTGTTTCAAGAATCTTGGTGTTTGGGTCGACTCATGCTTTCCTTGGGTCGACCCAACTCACTGTTCATCTGTGCCAATTTTGCAGAAGTGTGCCAAATGACTTCTTGATGTGCCGGGGTCGACCCAATCAATCTTTGGGTCGACTTAATCCACTCTTTGCTGCATCTCAATGTTAGATTCATTCAAATGAACAATGAAATATATCTATGTCAATTCATACAAATATACTGAGAGTAATGGACTTATAAATGAAGTATTGATTTAACTTATGACATACTCTAGATAATTGCTTGTTAATCATCAAAATAACACTATCATCCTCAGTTTTCCACTCTCGAACTTAAGTCGAATAAATCTTGACATATGACAGACGATGGGGTTTGACGAGTTGTCCATGACCTCCGTCCTGTAGGGATCTACGGTAGAAGGACTGTATCATACGATAACTGCACCTAGAGGTTCATTATTTCATTCTGCTGGGTAGCCACTACATGCTGCTAGGTGTCACTGGTGGATGGTGAGACTCACAGGGAATATCTCGATGATCGATAAATCCTAATGAGTTGAGTTGGAATCGTTCCACCCCATTGAAAGGAGTTTTCAATGATATTGTGATAGAGATCGCAATATATCTCTCTACCAGTCAGAATAGAACCTATGAGGTCACACACACTAGAAGTATTGACCGATCCGATGGTTGAAATGTGATTATGAATCACGAGTAATCAATTTGATTGATGATCAGTTGAAGAAGGAACAATGGAAATTAATTAATTAGACTTAAACACGAATCCTACTTGGAGTAGGATTTCGGGAGTTCTAATTGGATTAGAACTGGAAATCCTACTTGGAGTAGGACTGGGAGTCCTACTTAGAATAGGATTCCAACAATCCTAATTAAATTAGGATTTTGAATTTAATTTGGATTCCTACTTAGAATAGGATTTCTAGAAGTCCTAATTGGATTAGGACTTTGGATTCAAATTAGAGTCCTAATTGGATTAGGATTAAAATTAAAAAAGTCCTAATTGGAATAGGATTTCTTAAGTCCCATTTAATTATTAATCTAATGACTCCTAATAAGATTAGGATTGAAGGGTTCAATTGAGTCATGATTCATTGAGTTCTAATTGGATTAGGACATTGCATGGATCAAACCCAAAATTGGTTCATCCTTGGACTAAGCCTAATTAGATTAGGGCTTAGCCACATTAGGGCATCCCAATCCTTACTTAATGAGGATTAGGTTAACTATGAAGGAGGGGCGTGTAATGAGGATTAGGTTAACTATGAAGGAGGGGCACACGCCCCTCCTCCTTTTCCTTGCTTGGTGCGGCAAACAAGAGGGGCCGGCGCCCCTCTTGGAAGGTTATCAAGGAGCTCCTAAAAGTTAGGAGCTCCACTTGCTTATAAAGGGCTATGGGAGGCACCTAGGGCATTTTATTAGAAGCCCTCTTCCCTTTGTGCCATGGCCTCCCTCTCCCCTTTCCTTGGTTCAGCCGCAAGCAAGAAGATGAGAAGAAAGAAGCTTGGCGGCCTCCTCCCTCCTCCTTTGCTTCATCCAACGCAAGGGAAAGAAAAGGGTTTCAAAGGTGCTTTGATTCTTCTTCAATCTTCATCCTTCTTCTTCCTCCTCCCAAGCACAATTAAGGGTTGATCAAAAGGAAGGAGATCAGCCACCTAAAGTAATCTCTGCAAGGGCGCTAGCACCTCGGGGAGACAAGGAAGCTTTGATCGGATCTCTGCTTTGTGTGGATATCCGTAGAGGCCGGACACTTGAACGGCTTCAAGTGAACCTTCATCCTAAACCACGAACTTCAGTTTGCGGTGATCATCTACCCGCACAAGGTGAAGATCTGATCTTCCTAATGTAGTTAAAAGTTTTTAATTCTAATCTATCTACGAACGGTTTTTGAACAACGTTCATGAGATGAACGTGTGATCCCGCGCATGCTTCTTCCGCTGCCATCTGAATTTTTTTTTAATTTTCTGCGGCATGGGCGGGTTTCCAACAGAGTCTTGGTCATCTTAAGATTTGGGGATGTCCGGCCCGCGTCAAACGACAACAGACGGATAAGTTAGAGCCTAGGACCATAAGTGCTCATTTCATTGGATATCCTAAAGAGTCATTAGGATATAATTTTTACGTCTCAGAGGATCACAATGTGTTTGTGAGCCGGCATGCCGTCTTTCTGGAAAAACAGTTTATCCTTGATAAATGCAGTGGGAGGAAAATTGAGCTTGAAGAGAGAGTCTCTGAAAAGCAACGAGTCATGGATTCTATAGAACCTATTCACATAGAGCCAGTACACATAGTACCTCCTCCACCTCGTAGATCTAGTAAGGTCTTCCATCCTCCCGATAGATACTTAGGTATACTAGTAGAGGACACCGAGGAAATGTTCCTCATGGGAGATAGGAAACATGTATAGGATCCCAATACCTACAACGAGGCGATATCTGATATCGATTCCGAGAAATGGCTAAAAGCCATGAAGTCAGAGATAGACTCAATGTATTCCAACCAAGTCTGGACCTTAGTGGATCCACCAGAAGGTATAGTACCTATTGGATGTAAATGGATCTATAAAAGAAAAATAGGTTCGGATGGAAAGGTAGAGACCTATAAGGCAAGCCTAGTGGCGAAAGGGTAAAGTCAGCGCGAAGGCATTGACTATCAGGAGACCTTTTCACCTGTAGCAATGCTGAAATCCATTCGAACATTGCTTACCATTGCAGCATTTCATGATTATGAAATATGGCAGATGGATGTGAAAACTGCTTTCCTGAATGGATATCTTGATGAAGATATTTATATGGAGCAGCCTTTGGGTTTCACTTCCAGTGATGGTGATCACAAGGTCTGCAAGCTGCAAAGGTCCATCTATGGACTAAAGCAAGCATCTCGGAGTTGGAACACTCGTTTTAATGATGCTATCAAATCGTTTGATTTCATCAAGAACGAAGAGGAACCGTGTGTTTATAAGAAGGTTAGTAGGAGGGCTGTCGTGTTCCTCGTACTGTACGTAGATGACATCCTCCTGATAGGGAATGATATTCCCATGCTAACCTCGATCAAGGTCTGGTTGTCAAAAGAGTTCTCCATGAAAGACCTTGGGGAAGCATCCTACATTTTGGGGATTAAGGTCTATAGAGATAGATCTAAAAGGATGCTTGGCCTATCACAGAAGATGTACATAGAGGAGGTACTGAAGAGGTTCAGTATGGAAAACTCCAAGAGGGGTCTATTACCCCTAAGGCATAGGATTCATCTCTCCAAGAAGATGTGCCCCAACACATCTGAAGAGATACAACGCATGAGCAAGATCGCTTATGCTTCGGCAATAGGGAGCCTCATGTATGCCATGCTGTGTACATGACCTGATATAGCCCTTGCTGTGAGTGTCACTAGCAGATATCAGTCGAATCCAGGTGAAGAGCACTGGACTGCTATGAAGAACACTCTTAAGTACTTAAGAAGAACTAAAGATTTGTTCTTGATTTTTAGAGGATCATCAGAGTTAAAGGTAGAAGGATACACAGATTCAGACTTCATGACTGATATTGATGATAAAAAGTCTATATCTGGATATGTGTTCTTGTGCAATAGTGGTACGGTAAATTGGAAGAGTTCCAAACAACCGATCATTGCTGATTCTACCATGAAATCTGAGTACATCGCCGCCCCTGAAGCTGCAAAGGAAGCCTTCTGGTTCAAGAAATTCATTGCAGAGCTAGATGTAATGCCATCAGATGCCATCACACTCTACTGCGATAATAATGGCGCCATAGCTCTTGCTAAGGAGCCTAGGTCTCATCAGAAGTCCAAGCACATAAAGTGGCGCTTTCACCTCATACGCGACTACCTCAAAAAGAAATATGTCGAGGCGCAGAGAGTAGACTCCACGGACAACGTGGCGGACCCGCTCACTAAGCAGTTAAATCAGCAGAAGACTGAAGCTCACCTTGAGAAGATGGGACTTAGATATATGTCTGATTAGCATTAGTGCAAGTGGGAGATTGTTAGATGTATGCCCTAGAAGCCAATCTGGCGGACACATTATTAATTCTGGGACATAAATTTATACTTGACTTTATTATTACTGAATAATAAGTGGGCATCTTTTCATTCATATTGTTTATGTGTTTATGAATCGTCCAAGAAATTAATAAGATGATGATACATATTCTCAAGAGTTGAGAATTTGAGCCATGTATCATTGGTGATTAATTTTCAAATGCTCCTGATCAATGGATCATCACGAGGACGGTGATCGATCCGATCAGTGCACAGATCGCTTTCCTTATGGATGGACGAGACTCGAGTTTACACTGTAGGGACACTGAAGTTATAGTGCAGATGCTTGTTAGAGAACAAGGATACTGAGCGTGACCAAGATAAGAAGTCACTTGGATGTCTATCCACTCGTCAGTGACTTGCTTGATGTTGCAGTAGTGTGACTGGTCCTTTGATCTGCGATGCTTCGGCTATTCATAGTGAGGCTATTGTAGTTTGACTGCACATATACATAGTCTCTAGTCATATGGGTCCTTGTTGTGTAGATTGGCTGCAGTAGGTTCACTGTAGGAGTAGGGTATGCACTTACATGAAATCTATCGATCTTGATAGAAGAGGAGTGATCCTATTTGATTTATTAGACTAAGTTCTAAGACCTTGGCCAGGGCAGTAATATAAAGTGGAGAAAGAGTTTTCCACTCTCGAACTCAAGTCGAATAAATCTAGACATATGACAGACGACGGAGTTTGACGAGTTATCCATGACCTCCGGTCTGTAGGGATCGACAATAGAAGGACTGTATCATACGATAACTGCACCTAGAGGTTCATCATTCTATTCTGCTGGATGGCCACTACATACTGCTAGGTATCACTGGTGGATGGTGAGACTTACAGGGATCATATTGATAGTCGATAATTTCTGGTGAGTTGAGTTGGAATTGTTTCAACCCATTGAAAGGAGTTTTCAATGATATTGTAATAGAGATTGCAATATTTCTCACTACCAGTCAGAATAGAACCTATGGGGTCACACACATTAGAGGTAATGACCGATCCGATGGTTGAATGTGATTAGGAATCACAAATAATCAATTAGATTGATAAATGAAAACCCGCTAAGAGTTAGTAGTTAGAAGAAGGAATAATTGCAATTGGATTGCAATTTAATTTAATTAATTAGATTTAATTAATTGGACTTGATCATGAGTCCTACATGGAGTGGGATTCATGAAGTCCTAATTGGATTAGGATTTCAAATTAAATTAGAGTTCTACTTGGAATAGGATTTCTAAAGTCCTAGTTATCTTAGGGCTGAAATTTGAACAAGTCCTGATTAGATTAGAATTTTCTTAAGTCCTAATTAATTTTATGACTCCTAATTGGATTAGGATTGAAGAGTTCAATAGAGTCATGGTTCAATTAAATCTTAATTAGATTAGGATAAGGAGGAAATTGAAATGGGTTCATAAAAATCCTATTTTGAATAGGATTGGACTCATGAAATGAACCCAAACCATCTTGCCACTTAATTTGATTAAATGGTTAATAAAATGGGATATGAGGGAGGGGCCCACGCCCCTCCCCTAGGGAATTGCATGGAAGAAAAAGGAGGGGCGTAAGCCCCTCCATGCTGCCGAATAAAAAAGATAAGGGTGAGCTCCTAAAAAATAGGAGCTCATCCTTATCTCAGGGGAAATTAAAAGGAGGTGTTTTGGCCCTTCCTCTAATATTTTTCTGAGTGTTCACGGCAGCAACCTCCCATCTTCTTCCTCCTTTTAGCCGCAAGAGAAAAAGGAGAAAAAGAAAGGGTGGTGTGGCCTTCTTCTTCCTCTTCTTTAGGTCCAGCGCAGGAGAAAAAGAAAAGGCTGCAAAGAGCCTTGTTTCCTCTTCCTAGATCTTTCCTTCTTCTTTCTCCTCTCAAGGCAATCAAAGGTTGATTCAAAGGAGAGGACTTCAACCATCAATAGCCTTCTCTGCAAGGGAGCTAGCACCCTGGGGAGATCCAAAGGCTTCGATCGACTCAATACTTTGTGTGGATACCTATAGAGGCCGGACGCATGTGCGGCTTCCACTGAACCCTCATCGAATACCACGTGAATCAGATTTGCGGAGACCATCTACCCACACAAGGTGAAGATCTGATCTTCTTAATGATTTTAAAATAGTTTAAAATAATTTAATTCTAATCTATCTACAAACGAAAGGTTTTAAAATACGTTCATGCGATGAACGGATCCCGCATATGTTTTTCGCTGCAATCTGAAAATTATTTCGAAATTTTCATGGCATATGAGGGATGCTAACAGCTGCTTCCAAGAGAAATTCAGATGGTTGCGCCATCCCGGATTATATGTATTGGAAAATGGATCATTACCCGGTCTGGACTGTGCTTGGGCAGCATTAACTTGTTCTTGCACAAATTTAGAAAATTGTGCTGCCGAAGGGCACTCAAAAACAGTATGAGACGGATTAGAACAGAGAGCACATACTTGTGCTTGGGGAAAGTTTGAGAGCTGTTCTCTAGATATTAGCTGGTCCAACTTGCGGGATAGTGCATCTACTTTGTCAGATAGACTTATGGACTGGCTAACTTCATATATGGTTCCTTTTCTTTGAGAACTCGGGGGTGCTTGACGAGCGGAGGAGGCATGGTAGAGGGAATTTTCATTAAGGTTTTCAAACATCTGCCATTCCTCATGCTCACTCTTAAGCATGAAAGTTCCCCCACAAGAAGCATCAACCATCTGACGGTTTCGTTCAGACAATCCGTCATAAAAGCATTGCACTAATTGCCATTTGGGTATTTGATGATGTGGGCATTTTCGGAGTAAGTCTCTAAATTTTTTTCATGTTTCATGAAATTCTTTCCCGTCAGATTGGGAGAAGCTCGTGATCGCATGCCTAAATTGGTTCGTTCTTCCTATGAAAAAATATTTTTTCAGAAATTCATGTTGCATTTGAGCCCATGAAAGAATGGAATTGACTTCTAATGAATGGAGCCACTGCTTAGCTCTATCCTTAAGGGAGAAAGGAAATAGCCTAAGTTTCAGAGCATCATCAGTGAAGTTCTGAATTTTGACAGTAGTGCAGATCTCAAGGAACTCATCTAAATGTTTGTATGGATCTTCATTGTTAAGTCCATAAAAAGAGGAAAGCATTTGGATGACACTAGACTTAATTTCAAACTGTATAGCAGCAGTGGTATCAGGTAGTCGAATACAAGATGGAGAGGTATAAATGGAAGGAGTAAAGTACTCCTTCAATAGCTTGGGTTGTTCTTCAGCCATCTCGACAGGTGGAGCAGATCCTATGGTTCTATAGGTGTGGATTTCGGCTCGAAGGGCCCTAATAGAACGCTCTATTTCAGAATCAAAAGGTACTAATTCAGGAGATCTGAAACGACACCCTAGCATACACTAAAGCTTGTTGGATCAGTCAAGTACAGTCAAGCATGCACTAAAGAAAAAACACATCAAATCCTTATGTTTGCCCTAAAATCACTAGACAGCTTCTAACTGGTTTGAAGAGGGCACCTAAGCCTCCAATCCGGTCTAATGAACTGAGTTAACCAGGTGATAAGTGCTAAATAATGAATAAATTTATCTATTTTACATAGCACTTATTATTATTTTTATGCACATATTTTAAATATAAATATAAAAAAATGTGTTTCCCTTCATCATTGCATTTTTAATAAATTATTTGGTAATTCAAGTTTGATTTAATTATTTTGGACCAAAATTCAATGTATGCAGGTCGGGTCATACCCATCATCTAACTCATAACCATGAAGCCTAATCACGCTAGAGTACACGTGGCAGCCATCCCGAGTGACACATGCTAAAGTACATGGGATTCAAAAAGTAAGAAGGATCATCCCAGCGACCCGCATGAAATTGCTCGAGTTTCGCAAATCAGCCAAAGCCTTTCTTTCCACGTGTCCAAGCTTCTTCTTCACTCCCACGAATCACGTCCTTCCCAGTTCCCGTGACCCACGAACTAAATCCAAACTTCCTCGTCCGCGAACAGATCGCCCGACCAAGGAACAAAGCCCGTTCCCAAGCCTCCCCTGCATCCTCATCCCGTTCATCATCCTTATCCCTTATCCAGCCGCCCCAAGCATCAACCCATTCTTTCGGATTACTTCGCACCTTTTATCCACGGAAGAGTTCATCTTCTCCGAAAATCAGGCATCCGTCCCCAGTCATCCGTGTTTGTTCCCAACGGCATCATCACTTTCTTCTTGTTCTGGACTCTTTCCATTCACAAACAAAATCCCAAAATCCCCTGTTCCGCGTGAGAACCAGCAACCGCTAGTTCCCAAGTGGATCCTCTTCTTTCTCCCGTTCGGAACCAAGACCCAGCTGAATCCAAACTTCCTCCCAAACCAACCAATCTTTATCCCAACTAGATTCCCAAGCTTCACGGATTAGAACCGGATCCTAGCTTCTTCCGCATCCCGTGCCATATCCAGCCTCACGTCATGTTGATCCGGTCTTCATCTCGCTCGTCAAGCATCCCAACGTCCAAATGCATCCTCCCCTGCTTCAAAACTATCATCCTTATCTTCTCATCTCCTCCCGAGTATCCCGTTCGTGAGTTCCTCCCAGAACAGCCGTGATCCAATCCCTTCTGTGTTCGGATCAAGCAATCAGTTCTTCTCCCCTATTCCACGTCACCTTCCAGCTAACCTCGGGTGATTTCCGTATCTAAACTTCATCTCCCCATCGTATCTCCATCCCGTTTGCATCCCATTCATAGTTCGGCATCCAAAGCTCCTTCCAAAACAGAGTCCCATGATCCACGGGATGAACCCAAATTCCATCTTCCGGCTTAATCCCAGGGAGTCATCCTCATCCTGTGAGCATCCCAAGCCCCCAGCCATCACGATTCATCTTCCATCCCCTGTTTCGGGATTAATTCCATCCAAATCCGGCCGTTCCCTCCTCCCACAACATCCCAGCCAACTCCACAAACTGAACAAAGCTAGCAACCAATCCCGTTCGCAAATCAAGCATCCTATTCCGTGTCTTCATCTCCAAAGCTTCAACGAATCACATCCTCATGCATCCCAGATCCCATCTTCTCCGGATTATTTTCATTAGCAAGATCTCCTCCCAGCCATTCCAAGCTCCCGAGTTCATCCTTATCCACGGATTCTTCCCAGCGTACCAGCCGCATCCTTATCCCACCGCATCTTCATCCTTATCTGCACTCGAAACAGGGGAGAGGAGAAGGCTGGTGGAGGCTATAAAAGGGGAGGAGACGGACCCCATGAACCCAGCTCTCACAGGCCAAGTTCCCACGGGAAACAAAGGAGGGAGAGAAGTTTGGGACTTTTTGGGAATGCCTTCTTAAAAGAAAAAAATAATGAATGGCTAGAGAAGGAAGGAGAGATCAAGGGAAGGGAGGAAGAAAAGAAGAAATAGGAGCCCGCTGCTGTGCCACTGCTGCTGTCGCCCATGATTCCATGGAAGGCTGATCTTCTTTCTAGGGCTAGATGCAGCCCTAACAAAGGGACACGGGTTTTATATTTTATTTTATATTCTTGGGGTTGTATGAACTTATTGTTTTCAATGGATATCTTCTTTTGAATCATATTTAATTTCTGTGATTTTAAGTATGATGTTCGTACAACTGTTCTTCATGATCACTAAGTAAATATAAGATAGTCCATGCTTAGGAAAGATGCAGTGTCCTGCCACATTAGTTTAGGGTAGACATTTCATGCCAACTGAAGATGGATTATTTCCAAATTACTTTTATGAATTTTTATTTAAATGCTTATTAGGCTTGTAGCTAATTTGCATGTTAATCCAAGAATAGATTAAAATACAAATAATCCTTGTTCCGATGTTAGTGGTGAATTCCTTGCCTTAGATTCTCCCAAACTGATATCATTTTAATTGCATTTCTTATTAAATTGCTTAGTTTAATAGACTTCACAAACTCTTCCTTTTAAATATTTTTATTTTTAAGAAAAATAACTGTACCCTAATCCCTGTGGATCGATACCCATAATCACTATCCTACCAGATACGTGCTATTGCGTGGTCTTTAAAGTTGACTATCAATTTTTGGCGTCGTTGCCAGGGATTGCTAGCATAGTTGTTTTTCTTTTCATAAAAAAAATTTAAAAAAAAATAAAAATAAAATAATAATAATAATAATAATATATATCTAAAATAAAATAAAAATATTTTCTATTTTTTACTTTCCTTATCTCCTTTCTCTCTCTCTTACTAATTTTTGATTTTTCTTTTGGTATTATTTGATCAGGAATCAAAGAGAAAATTTGGGACGATCAAAAGGGAACTACTGGAAAAAGAATGCTGTAGAGGTTTGCTTTAAAAATAAAAAAAATTGCTGGAAAAATTTTCTTTGGTAACCTCTAAACCTTTCTTATTGAAATTGATTCCCAGTTTGCTTGAAATTTTGTGGTGATTGTTTGATTTTAATTTCAGTAAAAGTGTGAATGCATGCTTGATAAATATACACCAATTAATCCGCACATAGTA
Organism: Phoenix dactylifera; assembly: GCF_009389715.1. Lineage (NCBI taxonomy): Eukaryota > Viridiplantae > Streptophyta > Magnoliopsida > Arecales > Arecaceae > Phoenix > Phoenix dactylifera. The sequence continues at coordinate 107,846 of NW_024068012.1, read as the reverse complement.
AGGGCAATCACCCCAATAATATAAGAACTGGATTTCATCACCAGATTCTTGCCCAAATTAGGTGAACCAATTCGCACATAGCTATCACTTTAATTAAAATCAATTAGACGTTGGCTCCTAGGGACATTCGAGCTTAATAGGACGAAGATCACCGAAAGTTGCACCAATTTCGCTCGGTGGTTCAGTTGATGTTTAGGCAAGCTTTATCCCTTTAAGGAAGACAGTTCATCTGTTCGAGGCAAGTGGTTTTTAAGTGGGACCTTTGCGAACGCATCGTGACCCCCCCACTTACCTAGGAGCTTACCTGGTCAACTCAGTTCATTAGACCGGGTTGGAGGCTTAGGTGCCCTCTTTAAACCAGTTAGGAGCTGTCTAGTGATTTTAGGATAAACATAAGGAATTGATGTGTTTTTCTTTTAATACATGCTTGATTGCACTTGACTGATTAGAAGAGTTTTAGTGTATGTTAGGGTGTCGTTCCAGATCTCCTAAATTAGTACCTTTTGATTCTGAAATAGAGCGACATGTAAATTGGGTTGGACTAACCTTGTCATGAGATAGCCTCTATGAGCTTATGCGTAGGATAGCTGCCACGAGCTGATGGGTGGGATAGCCTCCACGGGCTTATGCGTGGGATAGCCTCTACAAGCTTATGCATGGGATAGCCTCCACGGGCTTACGCGTGGGATAGCTGCCACGAGCTTATGCATGGGATTTGTGCAGTCTTGGATTGGGTTATGATCTTGGTTAGTCCAAAGCCAGAAGTGAAAAGTCTTAAAACTTGGGGATCAGAGTAATACGAAAGTGGATCACATAATGTGTAAAGAGGATTTATGTATATGTACTGGTTATATATACTTGTTGTTTGTTGAGCTTTTGAAATGATGAAATGACATTTATTTGTTACTTTGACTATTTTATTATTATTACTATGTGTGGCTGTTGGGATTCTTACTGGGCTGGAAAAGCTCATACTACTCTTACTTTCTTTTTCAGAGGCACTGGATTTGTAGAGTCCATCGGGTGGGATGAGAAATGAGATCAGCATGGAGTCTGACTGCTAGATAGATAAAAGTTAAATTATCTTTTGCTTATGGATATTTTGAATTATGTAATTAATCAGTATATTTTGGTTGGATTTGATTTAATTATATTAATCATTAATTTTGGCATTTATGTGAATATTGTACCTTCTAGGCCTTACATGATCTCTAGGGTTCTACTTTAGGGATTATGTGGCCGTGTCACGTGGTCGATCCGAGTGATGGGTTTGGAGCGTGACAGATTATGCAAGTACTTGTTAGAGAATAAAGTACTGAGCGTGACCAAAGATAGTAGTCACATGGATGTCTATCCACTCATCAGTAACTACTTATGCTGCAGTTGTATGACTTGTCCTTTGACCCGCGATGCCTCAGCTATTCACTGTGAGGTTGCTGTAGTTTGACGAGTATGTGAATTTGGGCCCTAGCCATTCGGGTCCTTATAGTGCGGATTGGCTACAGTAGGTTCATTTTGGAATAGGGTTGCATATAGATGGGATCTATCGACCTTGATAGATTAGGAGTGATCCTATGTGATTTATGAGACTGAGTTCGATAAATTTCTAGCCGGATATTTTGGAAAAAGAGTTTTCCATATCTCGAACTGGAAGTCGTATAAATTTGACATATAATGGACGATGGGGTTTGACGAGATTTCCATAACCTCTGTCACGTCGGGATCCATGATAGAAGGACTGTATCATATGCTAACTGCACCTAGAGGTTCAAACATTCCATTATACTGGGTTGCCACTACATACTGCTAGGTGTCACTAGTGGATTGTGAGACTCGAAGACATTTACTTGGTGATCAGTGAACCCTGAGATAGAGCTGAAATCGTTTCAGTCCACTGAAAGGAGTTTCAGTGATATTAAGATGGAGATCTCAATATGTCTCACTACCAGTCAGAATAGAACCTATGGGTCACACACATAGAGGATTTAATTAGTCAGACTATCATAATTGTGATTTAGAATCTCAATTGAAGTCAATTATCAATATGATTGGTGATTGAATTAACCCACTAAGTGTTAGTGAGTTAATGGAAGAAGAATTAAGTGGAATTAATTGCAATTGGATTGTAATTGGGTTGAGTTAATGAGCCAAATCAAATTGGGTTTGACCCAAATTGATTTGGGTTCATGATTGGGTCAATTTGATTAAACCAAGATTTGTGCGGATTTTAAAGACCACACGTCGTCGTAGGATGAATATGACTTAAGTCATGTTCACACTATGCGGACTTTAAAGTCCACATGGCGTCGTAGGATGCATGCTCCCAAATCAATTAATTCTCTTATTGAGATTAGGATTCCTAATGTGATTACGAAATTAATCAATTGATTAAGTGGACACATGTTATGCATCTATGAGCACAAGGATTGGACACTTGGCATTAATCCAAGGGTAGGTTATAGTCCCATACTCCTAATAAGATTAGGAGAAGCCCTAAACCCAATCTATAAAAGGGTAGCAAGGGAGACATTATGAATTAATTCTCTCCTCTTCCTCCCCAAGTCTCCTCTCTTCCTCTCTTCTTCCTTCCTTCTCCACGGCAGCAAGGGGACCTCGTCTTCCTCTTCATCCACAGGAGCAAGGCAAGGAAGATCCACACTTAAAGCTTCATCCCTCATCTTCCTCCATTACGAGCAAGGTTGAAGAAGAAAGCATTCTTCTTCAAAGAGATATGCTGCAAATTTTTATCTTACAATATTATGATAGTCATGAGAAGTCTTTGCAAGGAGCTAGCACTCCGGTAAGACCTATTCTTAGATGATTAGATCCTCGTGTGGATACCTGTAGAGGCCGGACAATTGTGCGGCTCAAACAAGAACCTAAAATAGATCATCAGGCTGCGGTGTTCTACACCTGCAGAATTTTTGAAGATGAGATCTTCAAATTTATAACTTCTGATTTTTGTTTCAGTTTTATGAATCTTAATCAACCCTCCTCAGATCCTAATCTTTCCTCCCTAATGAATTCAAAGATCTTCTGGATTTGAATCCAGAAAATTTTTTGAATTCTATGATCCGAGGCACGTTCATATGATGAACGACGTCCCGTTCGAATTCCGTTACGAACATCGCATCGAACGCGGCGTATCTCAGCAGGGTCCACTCTAATACTATTTATAATAATTTAGAACTTCACCCAAAAAGGCTAGCCGGAAGGTATTATTTAGGTTTCTTGATCCTGTATAAATACCCAAAATCTATCCAACAAATAACTGATGTGGAACTAAACACACGTTTGTATGAATTTTCATACTATTACAGCTCAACCTGCTTGCACTTGGCCCGCAAGTAGAGCTACTGAAATTAGGGACGAAGCTGCAGCCCTCCAAGCAGTGGTGTTGGACCTAACAAGCTGCTAAACCTGCAGGGTATGGAGCAAGGGGTTCCAAACAGCCTCGAAGAACATAATGTGACAATCAATGCAGTTTTAACTTCAGAGTACTTGAGGTGAGTTCCTGCATAGCAGAAGCAAAGGATGGAAATCCAAGATTGTGCCATGATGCATTGCAAGGCTGCAGGACTTCTGTTAGATTTCATTTTAGCTGTCCATTTGCTGCTTGTTTCCCTTTTTTATACTTATTTTAGTTAGTGAGTTGTATTGAATTAAGGGCTGGGATTAAAGGGACTTATATTTTATTTGATTACTTAATAAGTCTGTTACTGTAGTAATATTATTCGGGTGGTATTATTCATGTTATGCTACTTATGAGCAATAGCTGGTACTTTGTGAATGGTATTTTTAGGCTGACCAGAAGTCCGGTTAGGGTTTTCCTTGTTTATAAATATGGATAATACTATAGTCAAGGTTTTATGTAGAATATGAATGAAAGAAGTCTTCATTTATTTTTTTTCCATGATGGTGTGATTCTGCAACAGAGGTGTGAGCCCTTCAACCTTAGGGGTGATTCCGGAGACCCGGAGTCTGGTATCATTCTTTTCCTGTCCCTTGAGGCTTTCTTAATATATTTCTCTGTTTTCTTCATATTGTTGTTTATTTTATACGCCAGATTTTTTTTCTTTTTCCCTTTCCATTTGCTATGTTCTCCCTCTACATCAGATGTGATTAACCGATATTGAATCTGAACCCACCGGATTGCTGAAAACCTTGTTTCTACAAAGCCAATTTCCTGCAGGCTTTACTCACCAGATTTTTGGCTGAGGTTGATTTGCCGCAAATTCTTCCCAACTAACATCCTGTATAAACAATCTTTGAACTATTAGGATTCAGTTATTTTTAATCTGCAGGAATGACTACGAATAGCATAGCTGAAACACATCAGTTACTTTTCTGATCTGTCCAATCCTTGGCTTCCAAGACACCAATCCTCATTCTCTGTTAAAATTATTCTATATTTGTCTTCTGTCTTCTGTCTTCCTTCCAGAAAATCTAGTTTGTCCTTTCTGGTCCTTCCCGCGTCAAAAGTGTTCAACAAAGTTGACCATATTAGATGAGCTTATCCCCTGCTTTGCATTTCCACACAAACTACACAACTTCATCTAATAGGTAAAAAGAGGAAATGAATTTGATGACTTCTTGTTGATTTATATTGTTTCCAGTAGTTGCTAGAGAGCCTTTTGTACCTTCAGTTATTTGAATTTAAGTGAGAATTTTTTGATAAAATGCTCCTGCAGCTTTTGTATTCAAGTTTTATTCGAATATTTTCACAAAAAAAACATCAGAATGTGTTCTTACCTTTTATTGATGTTCACATAAAATGGAACTTTTACAACTGAGATTGTGGAATGTTTAAATGGAGGATGGAATACCATTTTGCCTAACACATTTCCTGCTTATGGTTTCTACAATGGTTTAGTTAATGGGTTCGACACAAGTTACAATTTCATATGGGGTTGGAATTTCTTGCTTACGGTGAAAAAATAGATGCCCTACAAGCCAATCGCAATATGAATTGCGAAGGGTTTTCTTTTGATTTTCCAAATCATGTACATGACATTTAAATATGAATAAAGGCATTGTGTTTTATCATATGCTGTTGATTATATTTGCGATAAACCCCTTAGATTAGGGCAATAGTTTTGAGGCTATGATGAGATCATACTAGTGAGACCTAAAACCCTAAAATCCTAATCTTAAATATTCCAAGTCATTGGTACATTGAGTCGGGGATCAATGTTTACCAGAAAGACTGGCACATCTTATGTATGCTCGATGCAGAGGGTGATTGATCTCACAATCACTTGTGTAGAGACACTAATACAAAGATGTGGGTGCTCATTAGAATAATGAGTTCACTGAATTGACCTACAAAGAGAAATCTTATGAAGCCTTACTTACATGTCAAAAGATAATTCTCTTAGTGGGAGTTGTGTAACTGATCCTATGACCTGAGATCACCATGGTATCTTGTGCATATGAACCCATATTTTGGTTTACACTCATTCATGACAATAAGTTATGTACGAGGTCTTCTGGATATGGTAAATTGTGTACGAAGATTATGAGTAGGTCAATAAGGAATTAATCACTTCTAGTAAGAGAAGATAGCATCCTATTTATTCTAATCATATGATAATTCAGGAAGCCTTTGATCAAAGCAGAATGAAAATTAGAAGAGTTTCTAATATTTCATTATTTGAATTATGATTAAAAGATTGAGAAAGATATGAATATGAAATTGAGTTTCACATATATTCATACTCATAAAGATATTCGGGATGCAGTTTGATTAAAAGATTGAAATGCACGGTAACTTGCCATTGAAGGATATTTTTGGTATTTCTACCAAATTTCATATTTTTCGGGTAGACATGACATGTTGCTAGACGTTAATCTTATCTTATAGGTTTGATCGAATTAAAGAGTTTAATTCAATCACCAATTAGAAAGGATTCTAATTGTTAAGTTCGGGTTCGCGCAGTTTGGACTTAAATCGATTAGAAGAGTTCTAATCAAGTTGGGTCAACTCGCACTCACACCTATTGCTGGCTATGTATGGAACCCAATGGGTCACACACAAGGAAACTTATCAAAGGTCTAATTGGATTAGATCATGTTTGCAAGATAAACATCCTAGCAGGTGTTGCAAACCCTTAGCTCCTGATTCGAATTGGATTCAAATTTGATTCTTAATTGATCTAATTTGATTAGATCATGTTCTAATATGGGTTAGCCAAGAGTTGGCACCTAATTGGCTTGGTTTGAGTCTAACTGGATTAGATTTGATAAATCATTCAATCTAGACCGTTAGATCTTGATCTACCATTGGATGAAGACATAATGGAGAGTTTGTTTAACCCAATTGGATTGGGTTAGAGGATGGCTATCATAATTGACCATTGGATCTTAATCCCACCATTGGATGAAGACATAATGGGTCAAGTGAATGGCGCCTTGCATTGGAGCCCTTGGATCATCATCATGAAAGGTCAAGAGGTGAGGCATGATGGACATGTGATTGGCATGTGATGTTGACTTGGTCAAAATATGGCACCACATGAAAGGACATATCATTTGATACACCTCCTCACTTGATCTGTGCCTCCTCTTATTTGATATGGCTCTTTAGATGATGCCCTTTCATGAAAGGATGTGTGGATGGGATGCATCCCTTGGAGATACATCCCTACGCCTATTATAAATAGGCTAGCGCTCCATGGGTTTCATCATTCCAACTCCAGCGCATTCTCTCTCCCTTATCCCTTCTTTCTTACAAGGCTTTGTCTCTTTCTAGTATTGCTTCTAGGGTGTCCTAATCCAAGACAAGGTGGTCTTCTTTAGGACAAAAGGATTAGAAGTGATTTTAGAAGGTGAAAGAAAAATAGAAAGGAAGAAAAGCAAGCCATTAGAGTTCATTAAAAGAATTCTGCATTAAGGATCAAAGTCTTTGGAGCTTAAGACTTGAATTAAGTTTTCGTGTGGATCAACGTTGGAGGATGAACATTTGGGCACCTAGTGGAATTCTGCACATTGGATTAGCGTTAGAGGTATTCTTCTATTTCTGCATTTATATTATATTATTTGATTGCTTCTATTAAGGTGATCTAGGCTTATAAGGGTTTAATGTTAAGGGATTTTATTAAGAAATTTTTAAAATCCCTAGCTTCTGCTACGCATTATAACATGCTAAAACCCTTCAGTGGTATCAGAGCCACCCTTAATTGGTTCAATCAGGTGATTATGCATGATGTATGATTGTTAAATTACTATGAGATAGTAATGTTATAAGTGTTTTAAGAGGATAGGATAAAGTTGAGAATTGCATAAGATGCAATTGGAAAGAGTTTCCTGCCTTTGAACTCATAAAGGTTTGTTGTGCAACCACAAGGCTTTTATGATGAATTAGGATCTCAACCCTACTAAGAAAAATTAGATTTTCTCGTTTATCATAGGAGAGGGCTATGATATTCGATAAAATAGTGTGAGTAACAATTAGATAAAGTCCTTGTCTAATTGTATATATGTCATCATGATTGGTTTGTTTATGATAGTTTTGTTCTTTGCTTATGTAGAATTAATTCTGAATTAAATGGCATCTTCACTATCACTAAGAGGCATCTTGGATGCCAACAAGTTAACCGGTCCAAACTATGTGGACTGGTTGAGGAATCTTAAGATTGTACTCACTCAAGAGAAAATTTTCTATATTCTTGAAACTCCTGATCTTGGAGATCTAGGGGATGATGCTACTGAAGAAGAGGTTGCCACACACAAGATGTGGAAGAATGACAGTTTGACTGTCAAATGTATCATGCTTGCCTCCATGAGCAATGAGCTACAGAGGCAACATGATAGCATGGATACTCTCTCCATACTTCTTAATTTAAATGAACTATATGGAGAGCAAAGCAGGACTGCTAGATATGAGATATCCAAGCAGTTGTTCCATGCTAGAATGAATGAAGAGATATCCAAGCAAAACCATTGTCTTATGGTTATAAACTTGATCACCAGATTAAGTCGGTTAGGTTTTGCTATGGACAGTGAGCTCCGTCAGGATTTGATCCTGCAATCACTACCTGATTCATTCTCTCAGTTTGTTGTGAACTATCACATGAACAAACTGAATACCTCCTTGCCTGAGCTATTAAACATGCTCAAAATAGCTGAGGGCCACATCAAGAAAGAGAAGGGTCCAATTCTTCTTGTAGATGGTGCCTTCAGGAAAAAGTCAGGCAATAAGGGTTCTAAGAAAAGGTTGAACCCTAAAAGAAGCATCAATAAGAAAAAGAAAGGAAAGAAAATCTCCAAACCAAGTACCTGTTTCCATTGCAGCAAGGAAGGTCACTGGAAGAGGAATTCCAAGAGTTTTCTTGCAAGTGTAAAGCAGGATGCAAAAGTTGCATCAAAAGGTATGTTTATGTTACATGCCAATTTGTCATTAAGTTCTTCAAATTCAAATTCATGGGTATTGGATACCGGCTGTGGTTCTCATATTTGCAAATCTTTGCATGGACTACAGAAAATTAGAATTTTGAAGAAAGGTGACTTCGAGTTGTATGGCGCTGGAGGAGAGTCCATCTAGGCTGAAATTGTTGGAACCTACCATTTGGAGTTGCCTTCGGGAGAGCTCCTAAAATTAGAAGATTGTTATTATATGCCCAAAATTATTAAAAATATAATTTTCATTCCTTTGTTGTTAAAGAAAGAATATGAAATTAATGTAAAGAGCAATGGTTGCTCAATTTCTTTTTCTAATAAAGTCTATTGCAATGGCATTATGGAAAATGGTCTTCTTGTTCTATTACTTAATGACAATATCTTTCATATTGATAAAAACAATAAAAGAAAGAGAGAAGAAGTAAATAACACCTTTCTTTGGCATTGCCGACTTGGTCACATAAGCGAATCAAGAATCAACAAGTTGTACAAAAAAGAGTTCTTTGATCCTTATGATTATGAATCATTAGGAACTTATGAATCTTGTCTTATGGGTAAAATGACTAAGTCTCCATTCATTGGACATGGAGAAAGGGCAAGTGAGTTATTAGGACTTGTGCATACAGATGTATGTGGTCCTATAACAACTCCAGCTAAAGGTAGATACTCTTACTTTATCACATTCACTGATGATTTATCAAAGTTCGGATATGTGTATCTTATGAAACATAAATCCAAAGCCTTTGATAAGTTTAAAGAGTATCAAAGTATGGTTGAAAAATAAACCGAAAAGTATATTAAAATCCTTCGATCTGATCGAGGAGGTGAATACCTTTCTAGTGATTTTTTAAATCATCTTAAAGAAAAGGGCATTCTCTCTGAATGGATACCTCTGCATACACCACAATTAAATGGTGTAGCCAAATGGAGGAATCGTACTCTATTAGATATGGTACGGTCCATGATGTGCTTTACCGATCTTTCTATTTCCTTCTAGGGTTTTTTCCTAGAAACTGCTGCACTTGTATTAAATAGGGTACCATCAAAATCTGTATCTAGTACTCCATATGAGATATGGAGAGGAAAAAACCCTAATCTTAAGTATCTTAAGATATGGGGCTGTAAAGCTTATGTCAAAAGAAATTTTGGACATAAGCTAAGTGCTAGATCAGATAAATGTATTTTTGTAGGTTATCCTAAGGATAGTATATGATACATCTTCTATCATCCTACCGAACAAAAGGTCTTTGTAGGTAGACATGCCACTTTCTTAGAGAAAGAGTTTATCTTAGAAAAAGGCAAGGATAGGAGAATTGAACTTGAAGAAGTTCAAGACCTACAAATGGAAACATAAGATATTCCTCCACCAGATGTACCCATTGATGAAGTACAACCACAACACACATCTCCTCTCCAAAAGTCAAATAGAGTGCGAAATGCACCTAAGATGTATGGGTTTATCATTGAGAATGATGAAGCCCACATCATTGAAAATGATGATCCTCTGACCTATTCGGAAGCTATCATGAGTAATGACTCTAACAAATGGTTAGAAGCTATGAAATCCGAAATAGACTCTATGTCTACCAACCAAGTATGGACTTTGGTTGATGCACCAGAAGGTGTAAACCCTATAGGTTGCAAATGGGTCTATAAAAAGAAGATTGGAGCAGATAGCCAAGTAGAAACCTACAAGGCTAGATTGGTGGCAAAAGGTTTCAGGCAAAAGCAAGAAATTGACTATGATGAAATTTTTTCACCAGTTGCCATGCTTAAATCTATTCGAATTTTGCTTGCAATAGCTGTATACTATGATTATGAAATCTGACAAATGGATGTCAAAACCGTCTTCCTTAATGGTTATCTTGAGGAAGAGGTTTACATGACATAGCCAGAAGGATTTGTCTCAAGTGGGAGAGCAAATCAAGTATGCAAGCTTAAGAGATCCATTTATGGATTAAAGCAAGCATCGAGGAGTTGGAACATCCGTTTTGATACAACAGTCAAAGAGTTTGATTTTCTCAAAAATGTGGATGAACCATGTGTGTACAAGAAGACTAGTGGGAGGGCCATTGTCTTCTTAATATTGTATGTAGATGACATACTAATCATTGGAAATGATATTCCAATGTTACAATCGGTCAAGACTTGGTTATCAAAAAGCTTTTCCATGAAAGACTTGGGAGAAGCTTCCTATATACTTGGTATAAAGATCTATAGGGATAGATCTAAAAGGATGCTAGGCTTGTCCCAGTCTAGGTACATAGATCATGTGCTGAAAAGATTCAGCATGGAAGGAAGTAAAAGAGGTTACTTACCTATGAGTCATGGCATACGTCTCTCTGAGAAGATGTCTCCTAAGACATCTGAATAGAGAAATAGAATGAATTTTATTCCCTATGCTTCGGCAGTAGGATCGATTATGTATGCTATGCTATGTACTAGGCCTGATGTTGCTTATGCCTTAAGGCATAACAAGCAGATTTCAGGTTGATCCAGGAGAGGATCATTGGATAGCTGTGAAAAATATTCTTAAGTACTTGAGAAGGACTAAAGATATTTTTCTAGTTTATGGAGGATCTGAGTTGAAACTAGAAGGATTTTCTGATTCTAGTTTTCAGTCAGACCCAGATGATAGCAAGTCCACTTTAGGGTATGTCTTTATCCTAAATGGTGGTGCAGTGAGCTGGAAGAGTTTCAGACAGCAAACTGTAGCTGACTCAACTACTGAGGCAGAATACATTATTGTAAGTGAAGCTGCTAAGGAAGATGTATGGATGAAGAAGTTCATCTCTGAGTTAGGAGTAGTTCCTGAGATTGCTGGACCAGTCCCAGTTTATTGTGATAACACTGGAGCTGTTGCTCAAGCGAAGGAACCAAGGTCTCATCACAAATCCAAGCATATTCTAAGACGCTTCCACCTCGTTCGAGAGAACGTCAAGAGACAAGACATAGTGATTGAACGAGTAGACACAAAGAACAACCTAGCAGATCCGTTTACTAAAACTCTACCACAACAGCAATTCGATCGCCACCTCGATTGTATGGGGATGAAATATAAGGGCGATTGGCTTTAGTGCAAGTGGGAGATTGAAAGAATAGATGTCCTACAAGCCAATCGCAATATGAATTGCGAAGAATTTTCTTTTGATTTTCCAAATCATGTACATGACATTTAAATATGAATAAAGGCATTGTGTTTTATCATATGTTGTTGATTATATTTGTGATAAACCTCTTAGATTAGGGCAATAGTTTTGAGGCTATGATGAGATCATACTAGTGAGACCTAAAACTCTAAAATCCTAATCTTAAATATTCCAAGTCATTAGTACATTGAGTCGGGGATCAATGTTTACCAGAAAGACTGGCACATCTTATGTATGCTCGATGCAGAGGGTGATTGATCTCACAATCACTTGTGTGGAGACACTAATACAAAGATGTGGGTGCTCATTAGAAGAATGAGTTCACTAAATTGACCTACAAAGAGAAATCTTATGAAGCCTTACTTACATATCAAAAGATAATTCTCTTAGTGGGAGTTGTGTAACTGATCCTATAATCTGAGATCACCATAGTATCTTGTGCACATGAACCCATGTTTTGGTTTACACTCATTCATGACAATAAGTTGCGTACGAGGTCTTTTGGATATGGTGAATTGTGTACGAAGATTATGAGTAAGTCAACAAGGAATTAATCACTTCTAGTAAGAGAAGATAGCATCCTATTTATTCTAATCATATGATAATTCAGGAAGCCTTTGATCAAAACAGAATGAAAATTAGAAAGAGTTACTAATGTTTCATTATTTGAATTATGATTAAAAAATTGAGAAAGATATGAATATGAAATTGAGTTTGACATATATTCATACTCACATACATATTCGGGATGCAGTTTGATTAAAGGATTGAATTGCACGGTAACTTGCCACTGAAGGGTATTTTTGGTATTTCTACCAAATTTCATATTTTTCGGGTAGACATGACACGTTGCTAGACGTCAATCTTGTCTTATAGGTTTGATCGAATTAAAGAGTTTAATTCGATCACCAATTAGAAAGGATTCTAATTGTTAAGTTCAGGTTCGCACAATTTGGACTTAAATCGATTAGAAAAGTTCTAATCAAGTTGGGTCAACTAGCACTCACACCTATTACTGGCTAAATATGGAACCCAATGGGTCACACACAAGGAAACTTATCAAGGGTCTAATTGAATTAGATCATGTTTGCAAGATAAACATCCTAGCAGGTGTTGCAAATTCTTAGCTCCTGATTCGAATTGGATTCGAATCTGATTCGAATTGGATTCGAATTTGATTCTTAATTGATCTAATTTGATTAGATCATGTTCTAATATGGGTTAGCCAAAAGTTGGCACCTAATTGGCTTGGTTTGAGTCTAATTGGATTAGATTTGATAAATCATTCAATCTAGACCGTTAGATCTTGATCTACCATTGGATGAAGACATAATGGAGAGTTGGTTTAACCCAATTGGATTAGGTTAGAGGATGGCTATCATAATTGACCATTGGATCTTAATCCCACCATTGGATGAAGATATAATGGGTCAAGTGAATGGCGCCTTGCATTGGAGCCCTTGGATCATCATCATGAAAGATCAAGAGGTGAGGCATGATGGACATGTGATTGGCATGTGATGTTGACTTGGTCAAAATATGGCACCACATGAAAGGACATATCATTTGATACACCTCCTCATTTGATCTGTGCCTTCTCTTATTTGATATGGCTCTTTAGATGATGCCCTTTCATGAAAGGATGTGTGGATGGGATGCATCCCTTGGAGATGCATCCCTACGCCTATTATAAATAGGCTAGCGCTCCATGGGTTTCATCATTCCAACTCCACCGCATTCTCTCTCCCTTATCCCTTCTTTCTTACAAGGTTTTGTCTCTTTCTAGCATTGCTTCTAGGGTGTCCTAATCCAAGACAAGGTGGTCTTCTTTAGGACAAAAGGATTAGATGTGATTTTAGAAGGTGAAAGAAAAATAAAAAGAAAGAAAAGCAAGCCAGTAGAGTTCTTTAGAAGAATTCTGCATTAAGGATCAAAGTCTTTGGAGCTTAAGACTTGAATTAAGTTTTCGTGTGGATCAACGTTGGAGGGTGAACATTTGGGCACCTAGTGGAATTCTGCACATTGGATTAGCGTTAGAGGTATTCTTCTATTTCTGCATTTATATTATATTATTTGATTGCTTTTATTAAGGTGATCTAAGCTTATAAGGGTTTAATGTTAAGGGACTTTATTAAGAAATTTTTAAAATTCCTAGCTTTCGCTGCGCATTATAACATGCTAAAACACTTCATACATATGTAAGGCTTAATTTCTTGCCACTATTTTCTGCCTGAAAGAATATTATTATCTTAGCACCTCCAGTGCCCCAAAACTTTCTAATTTCCCTACTCTCTTTAATTCTTTCATTCTTGTTCCTTTGCTTGGATTTTCATTGTGACATTCCACTACCTCAAGCAAATACCAAAGCAAAACTCCCATCATCGAAGGAAACATCTCACTTAGTTAGCCACCTATTCACTTTCTGCTTCTAGTAATAGTTCTACAAGTAAAATTTATTTAGTGTTTTTTTTTAATTTTTCATTCCTCCTGTCGTTTCCCAAACTTCTTTTGTAACAACCCAAAACCTCACCCAAAATGGCTAGCCGGAAGCTATTATTTGGGTTCCTTGATCCTGTATAAGTACCCAAGATCTACCCAGCGAATAACCGATATGGGACTAAACACACGCTCGCACGGGTCCTCACATACTCCCCTCGTTCAAGCCCTGACATCCTCGTTAGGCTAAGGGTTTATATCTATTCAAATCTAATCACAAACACCACGATTGGCCCGTAGTCAGCCCTAATGGATCCGTACTGCAGTGTCCTCTAATTCACATAGGTTATGGGCCGGGTCCGCTCTGATACCCTTTGTAACAACCCAGGACCTCATCCAAAATGGCTAGCCAGAAGGTATTATTTGGGTTCCTTGATCCTGTATAAGTACCCAAGATCTACCCAGCGAATAACCGATGTGGGACTAAACACACGTTCGCACGGGTTCTCACATACTCCCCCCGTTCAAGCCCTGACGTCCTCGTCAGGCTAAAGGTTCATATCTATTCAAATCTAATCACAAACACCACGATTGGCCCGTGGTCAGCCCCAATGGATCCGTGCTGCAGTGTCCTCTAGTCCACATAGGTTATGGGCCGAGTCCACTCTGATACCATTTGTAACAACCCAGAACCTCACCCAAAATAGCTAGCCGGAAGTTATTATTTGGATTCCTTGATACTGTATAAGTACCCAAGATCTACCCAGCGAATAACCGATGTGGGACTAAACACACGCCCGCACGGATCCTCACATACTCCCCCCGTTCAAGCCCTGACATCCTCGTCAGGCTAAGGGTTCATATCTATTCAAATCTAATCACAAACACCACGATTGGCCCGTAGTCAGCCCCAATGGATCCGTGCTGCAGTCTTCCCTAGTTCACATAGGTTATGGGCCGGGTCCGCTCTGATACCATAAAAGTTGTCACGCCCCCGGCCCGAGATCACGAGCCGGGGGTCGCGCCAACCGCCGCACACCTGTAGGGAACTCTCCCTACGAGCATGCAAGGCATCTCAACCAAATCTCAAAAATGTAACTAAAATAATTCAGCTGAAATAAATGCAATCTTATTCCATTGACTGACACAAATTATAAAGTCTCACAGTTCTAAATACGCAGCGGAACAATAAAGATAAAACATTAATTTAAATAAAACCTAATCTAAGAAAACTTGTGCCATAATTCTTTTATTCGCTCTCCCATATTGTAAAACCCCGGATCGAGCTAATTCTTTGGATCTGTAAAAACAGTAAGAAATCGTATAATAAGCTAGACAGCCCAGTAAGTAATAAACACCTTAACTAGTCAATTCATATACTAACATAAAATATGAATATAAATTACGATGAATCAACATAATAATATAATCAATTCCTTTTCAAACATAATTTCATTAAAATCCGTATTTTTCAAATATCCATATACATAATCATAAATCTGATTCGAAATAAATCACATTCATCTCATCAGCCTTTAACTACGACTACACTTATACCCTGTGGCTAGGCCAGAAACAGAACCGCACTTATACCCTACGGAATGGGTCAGAATACCACACTTATATCCTGCGGAGTGGGCCAGAATACCACACTTATACCCTGTGGTGGGGCCAGAATTACCAATGCATAACCCCCAATTGGCAGGGTTCAGAACATAGTCAGGCTGAGAGTTCTAAATCTGATGAACATCAAAATTCTTTTGGTAACATAATACATGTATCATAATCCAATCTAAATATGCATATACGATGCAAGAACAGTAAATATAGCAATAGTCTGAAAAATATTATTCCAGTTTACATATCCATTTTTCATTCAAATCATCATCTCGTAAAATTCATAAATCACATATAAATTCATTAACAATTTATTCGATGCAAAAATATTATTATATAAATGAAGAGTCTAGAAAAGATAGTTCATTACTTACATTGAACGCAATCCACAATAAATCCAATTAATCTCACAAATTTCTCGCAGAACCTAATATCCAAAAATCATATTTTCTTTTAAAATTAATCACAATATATATAAAACTTAAATTTTAACATTCTTTCAAGGCTGACCCTGCCAAGGTGTCTAGCACCCCGGTTTCGGGTTCATACCCGTAGACCACCCTCTTTCCATTATTTTAATATTATTATTATTATTTTCTTTCTTTCTTTCTTTTCTTTTTTCTTTTCTTTTCTTTTCTTTTCTTTTTCTTTTCTTTTCTTTTCTTTCCTTCTCTTTTCTTTTTTTTCTTTTCTTTTTCTTTTCTTTTCTTCTCTTCTTCTCCCGAAGCTTCCTCTCCTTTCTTTCTTTTTCTTCTTCTTCTCTTTTCCTCTCTTTTCTTTGGCGGAACAGGGGACCCATACCCCCCCCATTTCCTTCCTTCTCCGTCGGACTCAGGGGCGGCCGTGGTGGCCAACCCCGTTGGCGGCAAGGGGTGGCGAAGCAAGTGCGACAACCCCCAGCGGCTGGCGGCGGCGCACAAGACCGGCGGCGAGAGTACATGCCCGAATAGGGCTCTTCTATTTTAGGGTAAAAATTCCGACGATGGCCGGCTCAAAATCATGACAAATCATGGCTAAATATCACGGAAGAAAGAGAGGAAAGTTAGAAACCCTTACCTTAGCCTTCGATGAAGACCGGCGATTCTCTTCCTCTCCGGCAGCAATGGAAGAAGAGGAAGACCACCCGTGCCTTCCGATTTTTAATGGCTCTCTCTCCCTCTCTCTCGGCCGGCAGCCTAAGGAAGAAGACCCCCGACACGGCGGCTTTGCTTCGGATGGCTTCAAGGGGAGGAAGAAGCCCTAGAAAATCGGGCAATCCTGGCTTCTTCGGGATGATTTCTTCCTTCATCTCACGCCCTCACGTGCGACACACGTGAGGCCGAAATTTGGGTGGGCCGGTCAATGAACCGGGCCCAGTTTCAGGGTCTCACAGCCTTACTATGTTCTAAACCCTACCAATTGGGGGTTATGCATTGGCAATTCTGGCCCCACCACAGGGTATAAGTGTGGTATTCTGGCCCACTCCATAGGGTATAAGTGTGGTATTCTGGCCCATTCCGTAGGGTATAAGTGCTGTTCTATTTCTGACCTAGCCACAGGGTATAAGTGTGGTCGTAGTTAAAGGCTGATGAGATGAATGTGATTTGTTTCGAATCAGATTTATGATTATGTATATGGATATTTGAAAAATACGGATTTTAATGAATTTATGTTTGAAAAGAAATTGATTATATTATTATGTTGATTCATCGTAATTTGTATTCATATTTTATGTTAGTATATGAATTGACTAGTTAAGGTGTTTATTACTTATTGGGCTGTCTAGCTCATTATACGATTTCTTACTATTTTTACAGATCCGAAGAATTAGCTCGATCCGGGGTTTTACAATATGGGAGAGCGAATAAAAGAATTATGGCACAACTTATCTTAGATTAGGTTTTATTTAAATTAATGTTCTATCTTTATTGTTCCGCTGTGTATTTAGAACTGTGAGACTTTATAATTTGTGTCAGTCAATGGAATAAGATTGCATTTATTTCAGCTGAATTATTTTAGTTACATTTTTGAGATTTGGTTGAGATGCCTTGCATGCTCATACGGAGAGTTCCCTATGGGTGTGCGGCGGTTGGCGCGACCCCCGGCTCATGATCTCGGGCCGAGGGTGTGACAACTTTTATGGTATCAGAGCGGACCCGGCTCATAACCTATGTGAACTAGGGGAGACTGCAGCACTGATCCATTGGGGCTGACTACGAGCCAATCGTGGTGTTTGTGATTAGACTTGAATAGATATGAGCCCTTAGCCTGACGAGGATGTCAGGGCTTGAACGGAGGGAGTATGTGAGGACCCGTGCGGACGTGTGTTTAGTCCCATATCGGTAATTCGCTGGGTAGATCTTGGGTACTTATACAGGATCAAGGAACCCAAATAATAACTTTCGGCTAACCATTTTGGGTGAGGTTCTGGGTCGTTACAAATGGTATCAGAGCGGACTCGACCCATAACCTATGTGGACTAGAGGACACTGCAGCACGGATCCATTGAGGCTGACCATGGGCCAATCATGATGTTTGTGATTAGATTTGAATAGATATGAACCTTTAGCCTGACGAGGACGTCAGGGCTTGAACGGGGGGAGTATGTGAGAACTCGTGCGGGCGTGTGTTTAGTCCCACATCGGTTATTCGCTGGGTAGATCTTGGGTACTTATACAGGATCAAGAAACCCAAATAATACCTTCCGGCTAGCCATTTTGGGTGAGGTCCGGGGTTGTTACATCTTTATCTTGTTGGAGAAACGGTTCTATCATGTTCTCACCTAAACTGAAACCTCCTTACTCACATAATTAACGTACATGGTCAACTGAATCCCCCTCCTGTTTCGAGACGTGCAATAATTTCCAGTGGCAGTTCTCTCGCTGCATAGCTGCCTTCATGTCAGTTGCTGTGATGCCCTCTACCAAACTTCCTGGAGAATGCCAGTTACTTTGACTGGTGCTCTATCGGGCACTTGCTTCTTACTTGTTTTCATTGGAGGATGTGGAAGAAGGTAAAAAGAAATCTTAGCACTTGTGGGATAATGTAAAATTGTGTTTGGAATATTGTGATTGTGAGACCCTAGAACTGGGCCCGGTCAAATGGACCGGGCCAGTCCCAGAGTTCAGCCTCACGTGCGGCGCACATGAGGTAGCGGGATGGAGAGATCCATCTCGAAGAAGAAGGAGGAGCCCCTGTTTTAGGGCTTCTCCTCTTTCTCCTTTGAGTCCACCGAAGGAGAGCCGCCACACCCAAGGAAGAAAGGGGGAGGGTCTTCTTCGTGTTGCCGGGGAGAGAGGAAGAGGGAGAGCCGAGCCATAGCACGGATGACCCTTTTCCTTCATTGCCGCCGAAGAGGAAAGCCACCAGACCATCGTCAATGGATTTGTGTTTGAAAAGAAATTGATTATATCTTTTTGCTGATTCATCATAAATTGTATTTATATTTTATGTTATTATATGAATTGTCTAGTTAAAGTATTTATAACTTACTGGGCTGTCTAGCTCATTATACGATTTCTTACTATTTTTACAGATCCGAAGAATTAGCTCGATCCAGGGTTTTACAATATGGAAGAGCAAATAAAAGAATTATGGCACAAGTTATCTTAGATTAAGTTTTATTTAAATTGATGTCTTATCTTTATTGTTCCGCTGCGTATTTAGAACTGTAAGACTTTATAATTTGTGTCAGTCAATGGAATAAGATTGCATTTATTTCAGTTGAATTATTTTAGTTATATTTTTAAGATTTGGTTAAGATGCCTTGCATGCTTGTGGGAAGAGTTTCCTACGGGTGTGCGGCGGTTGGTGCGGACCCCCAGCTCGCGATCTCGGGCCGAGGGCGTGACAACTGAAATGGTATCAAAGCATGAATGAACAAATTCTAAGATAAGAAAATCTGACATGACATGAGTGTAGGTGGGTAGACACTAGGGACATTGGGACGTTAGTTTGATTGTAACAACCATCCTATATACTTGTAATTAATTAGCAAGCTTATTATTGGCATGCTGCTATTTGATAGATATAAGTCAGGATGCCTCCACGTCGGATGAGAAAGACTACTCGCGGAGCTACTGATAAGGCACCCCAACAAAATGATAGCACACCCCAACAAGTTGGTAACCTGGCCTAACCCGCAAAATGATAGCACACCCCAACAAGTTGGTAACACCCCTCAGCAGGAGAGAGTCGTCAATCCTGCTAGTGATACTCAGACAGGACAACAAGAACCGGACCTAGGCCAGGTTATGCAGACCATAGTGGGCCTTATGTAGATGCAACAGCAGGTGTAATAACAGTTGCTCTAACAACAAGCGTAGTTGCTCCAGACACAGCCACAGTAAGGACGAGGGGAACAGTGTGAACAGCGTAGCAATATAGCTGAATTTAAGAGGCTAGCTCCTCCAGCTTTCAAGGGGACTACAGAACCGTTGGAAGTAGACAATTAGCTTACAGCGATGGAAAAAGCATTTGCTATCTTGATATGCCAGGATGATGAAAAGATTTTGTTTGCATCATACATGATGCAAGGTGAGGCATTCAACTGGTGGCGGATGTTGGAACATAAATATGAGCAGGATAGGGAGCCACTCACTTGGAAAAGATTTCGAGGAGCATTTTATGATAAGTATTTTTCTCGGAGTGTAAGGATGCAGAAAGAGTAGGAGTTTATTCATCTAAAGCAAAGAAATATGACTGTTGCAGAATATGAAGCTAAATTTACCGAGCTAGCCAAATTTGTTCCAAAGTTAGTCGAGAATGAGCTAGATCGAGCGCATAAATTTGAGATGGGACTAAAGACTGAAATTAGAAAACAAGTGATATCTTATGAATTGACTACCTATGCAGCTGTGGTAAATAAGGCTTTGATAATTGAAAGAAAAGTTAATGATGAACAGTTGGAAAGTGAAAGAAATCAAAAGAAGAGGAACATGTCAAATGAATTCCACGGGCAGAGCAATGAAAACGCCGAAAGTTCAAACGAGAAATCTACGAGTGACAACCCTAAGCAGATGAATAGCAATAAATTTTCAGATGTGGTAAGGCTCATGCTGACAAGGATTGCCATTGGAACACCAGTGCCTATTTTAGACGTGGTAAGATAGGTCATAAAATTGCAAACTACCCACAAAGAAACGAAAATAGATCTACTCAGGCAATGGAAGGAAGCCAGGGGCCAAAAACTCAAGGAAGAGTATTTGCACTTACACAGCAAGATGCACAGGCTTCTGATGTGTTGACGACATGTATTAATCTAGTTCCAATATTTATTTCTATTTATTATTTTTCCATGCCCACTGCTCTTTGTTAGACAACTCATTATGCTGCTAGAAAAGATTAAATAGTTATATAACATTTTTTTGATTAATTGTCAAAAGAAGAATATGAACTTTTAAATTTCGAAAGTGTTCACACGGATTAAGACATAATAATGAATGTACCAACAAGCAAGTAATTCTAAAAAAAACAAATCTAGACTTGACACGGGTATGTTGAGGTTTAAATCAGAGTGTGCAGAGAAAGTGTGGTGAATAGAATTATTTGACATTGGTCAGACAAGATGACATTGATTTGAAGAGTGTTATAACTTAGTTTGGAAGAAGTATCTCTACTCTTGAACTGCATGTATGAAAATTTCGTGGACGAAATTTTTTTTAGGGGGAAGGATGTGAGACCCTGGAACTGGGCCCGGTCCATTTGACCGGCCCAGTCCCAGAGTTCAGCCTCACGTGCGGCGCACGTGAGGCAGCGGGATGGAGAGATCCATCCCGAAGAAGAAGGAGGAGCCCCCGTTTTAGGGCTTCTCCTCTTTCTCCTTTGAGTCCACCGAAAGAGAGCCGCCACTAATCGGTTCTTTCAATTTCAAAAGTAAACCACGCAATAGCACGTATCCTGTAGGATAGTAATTACGGATGTCGGTCCATAGAAATTGGAGACAAGTTATTTTTCTTTAATAATAAATCAAAAAGAAGAGTTTGCTAACTTAATTATACTGAATTAATCTATGAGTATGAATTGAAATTTATCAAAGTAGATGGATCTAGGGTTTGGAATCCACCACATAGCATTGCATCAGGGACTGTGTTCTTAATTTTTTTTATCTTTTG
The DNA here is from genome assembly GCF_009389715.1 of Phoenix dactylifera. Taxonomy (NCBI): domain Eukaryota; kingdom Viridiplantae; phylum Streptophyta; class Magnoliopsida; order Arecales; family Arecaceae; genus Phoenix; species Phoenix dactylifera. The sequence continues at coordinate 86,155 of NW_024068012.1, read as the reverse complement.
GAGAGGCATGCAAATTGGCTACAAGCTTTTTTTAAAAAATAAAAACATAAAAAGTTTTAGGAAGATCCATCTTCGGTATAGCATGGAGTGTCTACCTAAGTATGCTAATCTAGGGTGCAGCACACCTCATCTTCCTAGGCATGGATCATCTTAGACTACTTTAGCAAATATGAATAGTAAATGGCATGCTCAAGGTTTAAACATCATAAAAGAAATTTTCATTGAGAATGAGAATTTAAACAAACTCCAAAAAGATTAAAAGAGTAAGAACTACAATGCCCTGATACATTACTAGGGCTTCATCCAGCCCTAGATTAGAGGTTTAGCTGCGCATGGTGGCCGGACGTCCTCCCATCTTCATATGAAAATCTTCCGCTCCCATTATTCCCAAAATACCCAAAATACTCTCTCCCCCCTCCTTTCTTTTCTTCTTTTCTCCCGAACAGAGCCTTTCCTCTGTTCTTCAAACCGTGCTCTCTCCTCTCTTCCCTCTATTATCCGCTCCTCCTTTTATATCTCCAAGGGCACCCGGTTCAGCATATCATCGATCTTTCCCCTATTTTGGCGTCGGAATAAAGGGGGAGGAGCTGGACGCGGTTGATACGCGTTGATGCGGAAGGCTGCTTGAAACCGGCCGCCGGGCGATGCGGGCGAACGTGGAAGGCAGGCTGGCACGAAGAGGAGATCTGGGATGCGGCTGGAAAGCGTTGGGGACGCGCGGAGGATCTGGGAATGAGGGGATCTCTTTTTGGAACGAATCCGGGTGCAGCTGAGGCTCGGTGAAGCGGAGAGGATCTCGGCTTGGATGAAATCTTTGGGCACGGAAGGAATGGATGATCTTGCTTCGGTTTGCTGGGAAGGAAAGGGATGATCTGCCGATTTTTGGGAAGAGATCTTCCCTTGGTTTGGTGCTGAGATGGAAGGGAGAGATTTGAATCGTGGAAGCGGGGGAAGGGAGGACGAAGAACAGGGGATTCTTATCCATGGGAGATAAAGATGCTGAGATTCAGAATCGGCTGGAAATAGATCTTTGGGAAGACGATGCTTGACTCGCGGACGCTGGGAGGATTGCCTTGCGGGAGGAGGTCACATTTGGAGCAAAGAATCTGGGAGGACGTGGTTGAATGGGAATGGGAAGAATCCTTAGGTGATCATGTGGCTTGTTCTGAAACAGGGGAAGAGAGAAAAATAATAATAATAATGTGGGAGATGAATATGGGAATGAGGGAGGATATGTGAATTTTCTTATTATTTATATTTCTTCTTCTTTTTCTTTTTTTAGAAAAGTGGTTGGGGTCCACTCGGGTAGGTTGGAAGGGCTTTGTTCTGAATCTAAAATAAAGGAAGTTTGGACACGTGGAGAAAATGGGAGAGGCCTTTGTTTTGCTAAGTTGGGAAGCTTGGTGCACACAGAAAATATGACGTGGACAAAGGAGTGGGTAGCTTCATGCACATGTAGAAGAAAGTAGTCCACACATGGAACAGATTGGGACTAGTTCGTGAATGGAATGACTCGACCTGCACACACATTAGACTAAATCAATAAAGGAAATTAAACCAAACTTGAATTACCTCTAATAATTTATTAAAATGCAATGAAAAGGGGAAACACATTTTCTTATGTTTAAATTTAAAATATATGCATAACAATAATAATAAGTGCTATGTAAAATAGATAAATTTATACATTATTTAGCACTTATCACACCTCCAAATCTACATTTTGCTAGTCCTCAAGCAAAATAGAAAAGAAATTAACTCACTTTCGCAGGAATCGCTATTGTATTTACCGTATGCAATAAGGCTTTAAACCCCTAGGTGGCCCTAGTGGACAAGTTTTATCTCGTGAGGCTTTCCGGCTTAGATACCCACAAACTGTTGTCTCCACCCAACGATTTTATTATTATTATTATTATTATTTTTATTTTTTTATTTTTTTTTTATTTTATAAAATCTAGTTTCAAATGCATAAGTGCCAAGAATTTCAAAAGCACACAAAGTTTTAATTACTAAGTCAGCCCAAATTCTAGGTTAGTATGCAATCTAAGTTAAAGTCATTAAGTTTTCGTTTAGAAAGTTGTAAGACTTATTTATACTGGAGTGCTCGGTGAAATCTGGACCGTACACAAACTAAGGGTTCGGATCTCCAAAATATTGCTAAGTCTAGTAGTTTCCAAGGATTGGTCGAAGGGACCTGCTCTCTGATTCAAAATCATTTTATCTGCAAGATTTCGAGAGTTCTGGATGTTTACTTTAGTACCTCACGGGCTTTATCTGTAATATTTCAGTTTACTCAAATTTCTACAATGACGGCTTTCACACTATTATCTTTTTCAAGGTCAACATTTATTATTATTATTATTATTATTTTATGAAAGATGTATAAATTGTGTACTTTTACTCTTGTGATGATTTCTCTGTGTAACGAGCAATCAGTCGACAACTCTCACACCAGTTGGCATAAGGTGTCGGGCATCAAGACTTCCCTACGGACTTATGCTCGGAGTCCTCATCACAAGCCCACTTGACCTTTGACAATAGATAGCCCTTTTCGATGTTCGTGTTAGATGTATGCCCTAGAAGCCAATCTGGCTGACACATTGTAAATTCTAGGGACATAATTTTGTACTTGACTATTTATTATTGAATAAATAAAAGGCATCTTTTCATTCATATTATTTATGTGTCTATGAATCGTCCAAGAAATTAATAAGATGATGATACATATTCTCAAGAGTTGAGAATTTGAGCCATGTATCATTGGTGATTAATTTCTAAATGCTCCTGATCAATGGATCATCATGAGGACGGTGATCGATCCGATCAGTGCACAGATCACTTTTCTTCTGGATGGACGAGACTTGAGTCCACAGTGTAGGGACACTGAAGTGATAGTGCAGGTGCTTGTTAGAGAACAAGGGTACTGAGCGTGACCCAGACAAGAAGTCACTTGGATGTCTATCCACTCGTCAGTGACTTGCTTGATGTTGCCGTAGTGTGACTGGTCCTTTGACCTGCGGTGCTTCGGCTACTCACAGTGAGGTTATTGTAGTTTAACTGCACACATACATGGTCTCTAGCCATATGGGTCCATGCAGTGTAGATTGGCTGCAGTAGGTTCACTGTAGGAGTAGGGTATGCACCTACAAGGAATCTATCGACCTTGATAGAAGAGGAGTGATCCTATGTGATTTGTTAGACTGAGTTCTAAGACCTTGGCCAGGGCAGTAATATAAAGTGGAGAAAGAGTTTTCCACTATCGAACTCGAGTCGAATAAATTTTGACATATGACAGACGATGGGGTTTGACGAGTTGTCCATGACCACCGTCCTGTAGGGATCCACGATAGTAGGACTGTATCACATGGTAACTGCACCTAGAGGTTCATCTTTCTATTCTACCGGGTAGCCACTACATGCTGCTAGGTGTCACTGGTGGATGGTGGGACTCACAGGGATTATCTCGATGATCGATAAACCCTAATGAGTTGAGTTGGAATCATTCCAACCCATTGAAAGGAATTTTCAATGATATAGTGATAGAGATCACAATATATCTCACTACCAGTCAGAGTAGAACCTATGGGGTCACACACACTAGAAGTATTGACCGATCCGATGGTTGAAAAGTGATTATGAATCACAAGTAATCAATTCAATTGATATTCAGTTGAAGAAAGAACAAAGGAAATTAATTAATTGGACTTGAAACAACAGTCCTACTTCGAGTAGGATTCCTAGAGTCCTAATTGGATTAGGACTGGGAATCCTAGTTGGAGTAGGACTGGGATTCCTACTTGGAATAGGATTCCTGCAATCCTAATGAGATTAGAAGTTTTGAATCAAAATTGGATTCCTACTTGGAGTAGGATTCCTAGAGTCCTAATCGGATTAAGACTTCGGATTCAAATAGAGTCCTAATTGGATTAGGACTAAAATTATATATGTCCTAATTTGGATTAGGGTTTCTTAAGTCACAATTAATTATTAATCTAATGAATCAATAAGACTCCTAATTGGATTAGGATTGAAGAGTTCAATTGAGTCAAAATTGATTTAAGTTCTAATTGGATTAGGACTTACCGAGATTGGATCCAAATTGGTTCACCCTTGGGCTAAGCCTAATTGGATTAGGGCTTGATCACATTAGGGCATTCCAATCCCTACCTAATATGGATTAGGGTTTACCATGAGGAAGGGGATAAGCCCCTCCCCTTTCCACGTGGAGAAGGGAGAAGAGATGGCGCCCCCTCTTAGGAAAGACATCAAGAACTCCTAAATGTTAGGAGCTCCACATGTCTATAAAAAGGGACTTGTGGGCGGCACCTAGGGCATAGAAGAAGTCCTCTTCCTCCTTGCCGTACGCCTCCCTCTCCTCTCCTCTTGGTTCAGCCGCAAGCAAGGAAGATAAAAGCCAAAGGTGTTGGCGGCATCCTCTTCCTCCCTTCTTCCTTCCAACGCAGGGAAAAGAAAGAAGGCTGCGTGGGGATTCTTCTTCTTCCTCTTCTTCATCCTTCTTCTTCCTCCTCTCAAGCACAATCAAGGGTTGATTGAAAGAGAGGAAATCAGCCATCAAAAGAAGTCTTTGCAAGGGAGCTAGCACCCCGGGAAGACAAGAGAGCTTTGATCGGATCACTGCTTCGTGTGGATACCCGTAGAGGCCGGACACTTGAACGGCTTCAAGCAAACCTTCATCCTAGACCACGAACTTCAGTTTGCGGTGATCATCTACCCGCACAAGGTGAAGATCTGATCTTCCTAAAGGTTTAAAAAGTTTTAATTCTTATCTAACTACGAACGATTCATGAAACAACGTTCATGCGATGAACGTCGATCCCGCTTATGCCGATTCCACTGCCATCTGAATTTTTTTGAAATATCAGCGGCATGGGTGGGTTTCCAACAGTGATATCAGAGCCTAGGCTTCATAGATTAAGGTAAGAATTAATTATCTAAAGGCTTATTAGATCTGAAAATTGAATGATCATGCATGCTGAAAATTTCTGCATGCAGATTTTTCAGGGGTGCTGATTTTTGCATGCTGATTTTTATGTGATAAAATGATGATTCTAATTGCGTTGTTAATGAGATACAAAGTTTAGAATCATGATTAGCATGATCAGCAACCTATGTCATGATATAATTAGTTAGTTTTCAGATCTGAAAATTATAATTGTTGCATATGGTGATGATCATAGGATTCAAACCCTTTTGGTATCAAATGTAATGACCTGCGATGTGATCTGCAATGTCATGTAATTTTTCAGATGCTTGCATGCATCTTATTTGATGTTTTGAGAGGCCTGCGTGCCTCCTAAAAGGAGATGTAATTTATTTTTATTTTTATTTTATATCTGGTTGTATTTCTGTGATGTGATGTACGTCAACGATCAAGTCGAAGATAAGGCATGAGATGAACAGGGGTCTAAGCGGTTGATGGCGATTGGATCAAGAGTTGGTCAAGGATCGAGTCAAGGAGGCTTGGAACCAATTCAAGAGTTGAAGACCAGTTGATCGATTGACGTGCATGTGCTTGTAATACGACCTAACTAGAATTCATGATCATCACCTATTTAAAGTTTAGCTTTAATTATTGCTGCGATTATAACTGCCTGTGATGTGCCGTTTGCATGTGATGTGAATGCGAGTCGGGTAGATAGGTTTACATGTGATGTAGCAAACCCAATTGAGACCTAAATCAAAACTTCCTCAATCAAGTCGAGAGTGAACCGACATGAGCAAGTCATATTAGATTAATTGATCTAATTGGTGTCTAGGAAAGCATGAAAGGTGGTTACTTAATTAGGACCTTACTCTCTGAGTAAGGGGAGCCTCCCACCTGCTTACCTGGCCAATTGTTCGATTACCTCTTATGAAGAGCTCAAGTTGCAAACACTAAGACCTGATTAACCAATATTAAGTCAATAGGTCTTCCACTGTAGTAGAGCTGCTAAGGCCTTTCTGATGTTGATTTATCTCGGCTGGACACAGTGGTCAAGTTGCATCGGGGGGCTGGACCTCTCTATAGACATGAGATGTTGTAGGGTAAAGGTGGGGTTGGGCACCAATAACTGTTAGGTGAGGACCCAATGACGACTTTATTCCTACGGTTATACGGTGGGTCTGACTTAACTAAGAAATGGGACTAATAACTGTTAGGTGAGGTTTTCATGGCTTAGAGACCAAGTTACACTGCAACATGCTTGAGAAGCATTGTACAAGAGTTGTATATTCATCAATCTATGTGTCACCAATAACTGTTAGGTGAGGTGGCATGTAAATTAGTGGGACCGCAGTACCCACTAGAAACTCTAGTCGTGTGGGATTTCCGTTTCCCTACCAGGGGAGTGTGAGGGATTCGAGAAAATAGTGGGAGTTACATTTGTTCTAAAAGACCTTAGAACAGATTAGGATCAAGTACAAAAGTCTAACTAGAATCTTTACTCTCTGCAGATACAATGTCAGCTTCAAACCCTTTGACCCGTATTCTTGAGACCAACCGACTGACTGGAACCAATTACAAAGACTGGCTTAGAAACCTCAAAATTGTTTTGGACTGTGAGAAAATAGGCTACATACTCGATTCAAATATCCCTATACTACCAACACGTCCTACTGATGTTCAGCGTGAGATGCATAAAAAGTGGTTGGATGATGACATTAGAGTAAAATGCTATATGATGGCATCCATGTCAAATGAACTCCAATGCTAGCATGAAAATATGAAGACTGCTAGGGACATACTGGCACACCTGCAAGAGTTGTATGGTGAGCAAAGTCGCACAGCTTGTTTTGAAGTATCCAAGAGGCTTTTCAAAATAAAGATGCGCGAGGGGCAGTCTGTCCATGATCACGGTCTGACTATGATCAAGGATCTGGAGGAGCTTGAGAAGCTCGGTATGGACATGCACAAGGAATTACAAGTGGATTTGATCCTACAGTCACTTCCTAATTCATTTGGTCAGTTTATAGTAAACTACCACATGAATAAGATTGAATGCACTAAGACTGAACTAATAAACATGTTGGTAACTGCTGAGGGAGCCTTGAAAGGTTCAAGGGGTAATGTCCTTGCTGCTGAGTTGACTTCTGGTTCCAAGAGAAAGTCTACTTGAAAGAAAAAGAAGCCTGCTAAGAAGCAGAAAAAGGACAAGAAGCCAAAGAAGAAAGTTCAAAAGAAAAGGGCTAACGACAAAGGAAAATGTTTCCACTGCAATGTCGACGGCCACTGGAAGAGAAACTGTCCTTCATACCTCGAGAGCCTGAAGAACAAGAAAGGTGACATACCTTCAGAAGGTATAGACTTGCTCATTATTGAAACTAATCTAACGGTTTCTTCTACTTCTAGTTGGGTTATAGATTCTGGTTCTAGTGCTCATTTGTGCACTACCATGCAGGATCTAAAGGAAAGTAGAAGGCTGGCGGAAGGTGCGGTAACCCTTCGGGTTGGCAACGGGGCAAAAGTTGCTGCTGTGGCTGTGGGCACCTACCATCTGCGACTACCGTCTGGATTTAGTTTATTACTTAGAGACTGCTATTATGTACCTGCTGCTAGTAGAAATTTGATTTCTGTTTCATGTCTAGCACAGGAAGGTCATGTTTTTACATTTGACAAAGACTGCTGTTCTATTTATTTCAGAAATAAAATAGTTGCACGTGGTTTCATGATCGACAGTCTCTATCATTTACATATGGATGTATCTGTGAATGTTACTGAGCAAGAAGTGAGTGCCAAAGGATCCAAAAGATCCAGAGATGAGATAAACCAAAAATATTTGTGGCACCTCAGACTTGGCCATATTGGAGAGGATAGGATGAACAAAATGGATAAAGATGGGCTTCTCGGCTCATTGATTTTCGAGTCATATCCAGTTTGCGAGTCCTGTCTTCAAGGAAAAATGGCTAGACTGCCCTTTGTAGGACATGGGGAGAGGACCACTGAAATACTTACCCTAGTACATACAGATGTATGTGGCCCATTCGATGTGCTAGCCAGGGGACGTTATTCTTACTTCATTACCTTTACCGATGATTATTTACGGTATGGGTATGTGTATCTTATGAGACACAAGTCTGAATCTTTTGAAAAGTTTAAAGAGTTCAAGAATGAAGTAGAAAAACAAACTGGAAAACCTCTTAAGGCTCTTCGATCAGATCGAGGAGGAGAATACCTTAGTGGGGAATTCCGGGACTATATCAAGGAAAACGGCATAGTCTCACAGTGGACACCTCCGGGTACACCTCAACTCAACGGGGTGTCAGAGAGGAGGAATCGGACCCTATTGGATATGGTCAGGTCCATGATGAGCTTCACTGATTTACCTATGTTTCTTTAGGGAGATGCCTTACTTACCGCAGTATATCTACTGAATAGAGTTCCCTCTAAATCCGTTCCTACCACACCGTATGAGATATGGCATGGTAAGAAACCAAGTCTTGGTCATCTCAAGATTTGGGGATGTCCGGCCCACGTCAAGAAACTACAGGCAGACAAGTTAGAGGCTAGGACCATAAGTGCTCGTTTTATAGGATATCCTAAAGAGTCATTAGGATACAATTTTTACATCTCAGAGGATCATAATGTGTTTGTGAGCCGTCATGCCATCTTCTTGGAAAATCAGTTTATCCTTGATAGAGGCAGTGGGAGGAAAATTGAGCTTGAAGAGAAAGTCTCTGAAAAGCAACGAGTCATGGTTCCTATTGAACCCATTCATACAGAGCCAGTACACGATGTCCCTCGACCACCTCGTAGATCTAGTAGGGTCTCCCATCCTCCCGATAGATACTTAGGTATAATAGAAGAGGATACCGAGGAAATGTTCCTAGTGGGAGATAGGGATCACATACAGGATCCCAAAACCTACAACGAGGCGATATCTGATATCGATTCCGAGAAATGGTTAGAAGCTATGAAGTCAGAGTTAGACTCCATGCATTCCAACCAAGTCTAGACCTTAGTAGACCCACCAGAAGGTATTGTACCTATTGGATGCAAATGTATCTACAAAAGGAAGATAGGTTCGGATGGAGAGGTAGAGACCTATAAGGCAAGGCTTGTGGCGAAAGGGTATAGTCAGCGCGAAGGCATTGACTATCAGGAGACCTTTTCACCTGTAGCCATGCTAAAATCCATCCGAACATTGCTTGCCATTGCAGCATTTCATGATTATGAAATCTGGCAGATGGATGTGAAAACTGCTTTCCTGAATGGATATCTTGATGAAGATATCTATATGGAACAGCCTTTGGGTTTCACTTCCAGTGATGGAGATCACAAGGTCTGCAAGCTGCAAAGGTCCATCTATGGACTAAAGCAAGCGTCTCGGAGTTGGAACACTCGTTTCGATGATGCAATCAAAATGTTTGATTTCATCAAAAACGAAGAGGAACCATGTGTTTACAAAAAGGTTAGTGGGAGCGCTGTCGTATTTCTCGTACTGTACGTGGACGACATCCTACTGATAGGGAATGATATTCCCATGCTAACCTCGGTCAAGGTCTGGTTGTCAAAAGAATTCTCCATGAAAGACCTTGGGGAAGCATCCTATATTTTGGGAATAAAGGTCTATAGAGATAGATCTAAAAGGATGCTTGGCCTTTCACAGAAGATGTACATAAAGGAGGTGCTGAAGAGGTTCAGCATGGAAAACTCCAAGAGGGGTCTCTTACCCCTTAGGCATGGAATTCATCTCTCCAAGAAGATGTGCCCCAACACATCTGAAGAGATTCAACGCATGAGCAAGATTCCCTATGCATCGGCAATAGGAAGCCTCATGTATGCCATGCTATGTACACGACCTGATATAGCTCTTGCTGTGAGTGTCACAAGCAGATATCAGTCGAATCCAGGTGAAGAACACTGGACAGCTGTGAAGAATATTCTTAAGTACTTGAGAAGAACTAAAGATTTATTCTTGGTTTTTGGAGGATCATCAGAGTTAAAGGTAGAAGGATACACAGATTCAGACTTCATGACTGATGTCGATGATAGGAAGTCAACATCTGGATATGTGTTCTTGTGCAATGGTAGTACGGTGAATTGGAAGAGTTCTAAACAACCGATCATTGCTGATTCTACTATGGAAGCTAAATACATCGCTGCCTCTGAAGCTGCTAAGGAAGGCTTCTGGTTCAAAAAATTCATTGCAGAGTTGGACGTGATGACATCAGATGCCATAACACTCTACTGCGATAATAATGGCGCCATAGCCCTTGCTAAGGAGCCAAGGTCTCATCAGAAGTCCAAGCACATAGAGCGGCGCTTCCATCTCATACGCGACTATGTTGAGAAGAAATATGTAGAGGTGCAGAGAGTAGACTCCGCGGATAACGTGGCAGATCCGTTCACTAAGCAGCTAAGTCAGCAAAAGACTGAAGCCCACCTTGAGAAGATGGGGCTTAGATATATGACTGATTGGCTTTAGTGCAAGTGGGAGATTGTTAGATGTATGCCCTAGAAGCTAATCTGGCTGACACATTGTAAATTCTAGGGACATAATTTTGTACTTGACTATTTATTATTGAATAAATAAAAGGCATCTTTTCATTCATATTATTTATGTGTCTATGAATCGTCCAAGAAATTAATAAGATGATGATACATATTCTCAAGAGTTGAGAATTTGAGCCATGTATCATTGGTGATTAATTTCTAAATGCTCCTGATCAATGGATCATCACGAGGACGGTGATCGATCCGATCAGTGCACAGATCACTTTCCTTCTGGATGGACGAGACTTGAGTCCACAGTGTAGGGACACTGAAGTGATAGTGCAGGTGCTTGTTAGAGAACAAGGGTACTGAGCATGACCAAGACAAGAAGTCACTTGGATGTCTATCCACTCGTCAGTGACTTGCTTGATGTTGCAGTAGTGTGACTGGTCCTTTGACCTGCGGTGCTTCGGCTACTCACAGTGAGGTTATTGTAGTTTGACTGCACACATACATAGTTTCTAGCCATATGGGTCCATGCAGTGTAGATTGGCTGCAGTAGGTTCACTGTAGGAGTAGGGTATGCACCTACAAGGAATCTATCGACCTTAATAGAAGAGGAGTGATCCTAGTGATTTGTTAGACTGAGTTCTAAGACCTTGGCCAGGGCAGTAATATAAATTGGAGAAAGAGTTTTCCACTATCGAACTCGAGTCGAATAAATTTTGACATATGACAGACGATGGGGTTTGACGAGTTGTCCATGACCTCCGTCCTGTAGGGATCCACGATAGTAGGACTGTATCACATGGTAACTGCACCTAGAGGTTCATCTTTCTATTCTACTGGGTAGCCACTACATGCTGCTAGGTGTCACTGGTGGATGGTGGGACTCACAGGGATTATCTCGATGATCGATAAACCCTAATGAGTTGAGTTGGAATCGTTCCAACCCATTGAAAGGAGTTTTCAATGATATAGTGATAGAGATCACAATATATCTCACTACCAGTCAGAGTAGAACCTATGGGGTCACACACACTAGAAGTATTGACCGATCCAATGGTTGAAAAGTGATTATGAATCACAAGTAATCAATTCGATTGATATTCAGTTGAAGAAAGAACAAAGGAAATTAATTAATTGGACTTGAAACAAGAGTCCTACTTCGAGTAGGATTCCTAGAGTCCTAATTGGATTAGGACTGGGAATCCTAGTTGGAGTAGGACTGGAATTCCTACTTGGAATAGGATTCCTGAAATCCTAATGAGATTAGGAGTTTTGAATCAAAATTGGATTCCTACTTGGAGTAGGATTCCTAGAGTCCTAATCGGATTAAGACTTCGGATTCAAATAGAGTCCTAATTGGATTAGGACTAAAATTATATATGTCCTAATTTGGATTAGGGTTTCTTAAGTCACAATTAATTATTAATCTAATGAATCAATAAGACTCCTAATTGGATTAGGATTGAAGAGTTCAATTGAGTCAAAATTGATTTAAGTTCTAATTGGATTAGGACTTACCTAGATTGGATCCAAATTAGTTCACCCTTGGGCTAAGCCTAATTGGATTAGGGTTTGACCACATTAGGGCATTCCAATCCCTACCAATATGGATTAGGGTTTACCATGAGGAAGGGGATAAGCCCCTCCCCTTTCCACGTGGAGAAGGGAGAAGAGATGGCGCCCCCTCTTAGGAAAGACATCAAGAACTCCTAAATGTTAGGAGCTCCACATGTCTATAAAAAGGGACTTGTGGGCGGCACCTAGGGCATAGAAGAAGTCCTCTTCCTCCTTGCCGTACGCCTCCCTCTCCTCTCCTCTTGGTTCAGCCGCAAGCAAGGAAGATAAAAGCCAAAGGTGTTGGCGGCATCCTCTTCCTCCCTTCTTCCTTCCAACGCAGGGAAAAGAAAGAAGGCTGCGTGGGGATTCTTCTTCTTCCTCTTCTTCATCCTTCTTCTTCCTCCTCTCAAGCACAATCAAGGGTTGATTGAAAGAGAGGAAATCAGCCATCAAAAGAAGTCTTTGCAAGGGAGCTAGCACCCCGGGAAGACAAGAGAGCTTTGATCGGATCACTGCTTCGTGTGGATACCCGTAGAGGCCGGACACTTGAACGGCTTCAAGCAAACCTTCATCCTAGACCACGAACTTCAGTTTACGGTGATCATCTACCCGCACAAGGTGAAGATCTGATCTTCCTAAAGGTTTAAAAAGTTTTAATTCTTATCTAACTACGAACGATTCATGAAACAACGTTCATGCGATGAACGTCGATCCCGCTTATGCCGATTCCGCTGCCATCTGAATTTTTTTGAAATATCAGCGGCATGGGCGGGTTCCCAACAGTTCGTGACTAAATCCTTTTTTTTGATGAAGTCCTTTTTGATTTTTTTTTTTTGGATTAGATAAGTAAGATTCATCAGGGTCCAAGGTTGCTACTATATTATCAACATAATGTCGAGCCTAGACCTTAGAAGAGTCGGCCAGTGTGTAGTAAAATTTCAAAGTATTAATTAGCTTACAACTCCCTAAGAGAGACTTAATAAAAAGAACTTAAATTTGTATTACTTCCGACTAGTCATTGGGCTTTTTAGATTTTATATATCTTGTGTGTTTATCATTCTCGCATTAATGTATAGAAATTAGGTTTTTTTAAAAAAAACAAGAACTTTTTTTTATTTTTAATTTATTATTATTATTATTATTATTTATAAAAATGAACAATTTTTTTTAAAAAAAATTAATTTTATTTTATTATTATTATTATTATTATTATTATTATTTTGTTGGGATGAAAATCAAGATGAAGATCCCCAAACATAAACCTGACATTGTGAAGTGAAAATGAACGCAAGAGATGCAAATAAAACCAAAAATGCTTAGAAATACTTAAAAAATATCTCCAAACCTAAACCTAACATTGTTTTCAATGTTAAAGAAATCTAAGAGAATTGGGTTGCCTCCCAATAAGCGCTAAGTTTATTGTCTTCAGCCAGACACAGTGAGATAGTTTTTGCATCTCCTTCTATGAGGTCATCTATTTTGTCTATTATAAAACACTCAACTTCCCTCGCGGGTTGGTCGGCCGCATTGAACACATTTAATTTTACCTTCATGTTCCCAAATGATATGTTCATTACCCCCGTTCTACAATTGATGCACGCATTGGCTGTTGCTAAAAAGGGACGCCCAAGGATCACGGAGATTTGTTTCTTAAGATTAGGTTCATGTTCCATATCAAGGACAATGAAGTCTACTGGAAAATAGAATTTATCTATCTTGACAAGAACATCTTCAATTATCCCACGTGGTGTTTTTACAGATCGATCAGCCAATTGAAGGGATATCGAGGTTGGTTTTAACTCACCTAACCCAAGCTTCTCATAAACTGAATAAGGTAAAAGGTTGACACTTGCCCCTAGATCTAAGAGTGCTCGATCAATGAAATTACTTTCTAAGACACAGGAGATGGTGGGAGCACCAGGATCTTTGAATTTCGGAGGGGTGTTGTATTGGAGAATAGAACTCACTTGCTCAGTTAGGAAGACCTTTCTAGGCACATGTGTCCTAGATTTTCGCTTTTGGGTACAAAGGTCTTTGAGAAATTTGGCATAGGAGGGAACTTGTCTAATAGTATTAAGATGCGGAAGGTTGATTTTCACTTGTTTAAAAACCTCCATCATTTCCTCTAGTGAAGTTCCCTTTCTGTCAAAGGGAGAGGGCGAATTAAGAGCTTCAGAAAATGGGGCCTTTGGGATGTGAGTTTTGGCAGAAGGTGGACTAGCTGAAGAAGAAGAAGGTTTTAGATTTTCATTTGACACATGTCTATCCTCTTCTTCACCTTCCTTATTGTTATCTTCCCCAATCTTATTGTTTACTACACGTCCACTCCTTAGGGTAGTCAAAGCATTGGCTTGTTCATGATGGATTGCATTTAGTTGTTTTTCTTGAGCCATGTATTGTCCCCTAGGATTACTTAGTGGTTGGCTTGGAAGCTTTCCTTCCTCTCGCTTGTTCAGTGCATTAGCTAGTTGCCCCATTTGGGATTCTAGCTTGGCGATGGATTGCGTGTGAGAGTGCACCAATTGTGTAATGGTTTCCAAACCTTGAAGGGCGTGCCACACTTTCTCCTCAAAGGCTGTGTTTCTTTGGGGTGGAGGAGGAGTGTGTTGAAATTGAGTCGAGGGACGGTAGGTGACGCGTTCGCAAAAATACTTTCGCGAAACTAATCTTCCAAGTATAGAAGAATCGTACAAGTAGTAAAATCTTGGAAGTCCGAGGTCGAATCCTCAAGGAACGATCCATGGATTATTAGCGTAATTTTTACATGTAATTTTCAATTGATTTTCAGAAATTAAAAACAAAGAATGATATGCAAATAAATAAAGTTCAATGAAACAGAGAGATGGTAGGGATCTGGAATCCCCCTTGATGATATTGCATCCAAGAAATAAACTCTATAGTTCTTGATTAAAGATTAACTGTAGGATAGATCTAATCATGGTATATGTTTCATGAACATATGAACTCAATTTCTAAGCATTCATCGTGCTTTCTACGTCTACGACGAATCAAATACTAAAGCAATCCATATATCAATAATCATAATCCATTAAAGAGCTATCTACGAAATAACTATGCATAGATCAAAAATATATCAGTAAATATAAGTCATTCAAAGCAAAAGTTTAGAGTTTACTTCAAAGAGTAATATATCAAAGGTTCCTCCATCACCCTTCCTAAGATATCAGCCACTCATTTCACACATTAATCCCCCTTTTCTTTTTTTCTTTTTCTTTTCGGAAATAGGGGATACCCTCTTTCCCTTTTTTTTTCTCTTTTCTCAAAAGGGCTGATGCTCTGTTTCTTCCCTCTCTGTTTTTCCGAATGAGGATTACCCCAAACCCTTCCCAGCCGAGAGGTATAACAAGCTAGCCTTCTCCCCACCTTCTCGCACGCGGTGGAGACGAGCTAAGAATGCAGAGCGGACGTGGAAGGAGCGGACATTGATCGATGGTGCTTGGACGCGCATGGACGACTGTGGATGCTTGCGAACGGCTGGATGAACGTGTGGATCCGGAAGAATCGGATGCGGAGGAGCCGAGCAGCAGAGCCTTAGACGCGGCAATCTGAGATTTGGAAGGTGGATCACGGACGCCTGCGGGATCTGGGGAAGGCTGAAGATTGTGGGGATGCTGGAATCTTGGATGTGATCACTGGATCTGGATGTTTCGTGTGATGCTAGGACGTGGGAGATTCGCACGCGGAGAAGACGGACGTGGTTCCTGGGGTCGCGAATCCGGAAGATGTGCGGATGGGCTGCACGCGGGCTGCTTCAAATGGATGCATGGGATGAGACGGGGAGGAAGGAGATCCGAGAAGAGCTGGGATGCGGTCGAGGGAAGCTTCACGGGAGGCTCGCAGGAGGAGATTTGACAGCGGAAGAATGTGGCGATGGAGCCGGCTCGCGGACGGTTGAGCTTGGGCTCGTGGAAGAAGCGAACTCACGGGGTGACGGCTGCGAATGAAGCTTGGAATCAATCCGGGGACTGAGACGCAGATGCTGGGATCTGTTGGAATACATGGGAGATGAACCATGGACGGCTAGGAGCTGATCACATGCGCTAGGAGAAGTTGGATGCGGGAGGTTAGATCACGGATCCTGGGACGCGCTGGATCTGAGAAGGCTGATGTGGCTGGAACTCGAGAGAGCTGGCTCACGCGTGAGGCGGGCTAAAGAAGAGCTGGGATCTGTTCAGCTGGAAAGAGATGAATTTGTATAAAATAATGATGAAAATTATAATAAGTGCTATGGATAAAATATTTAATCATGCAAATGTTAACACCTATCATTTATCATTATTTTGCTAACATTAGGCTAAGTTAATTTGTACTTAGATCGCACTTTTGTGCTCTCATAAGTAGGGATGAATATTTTGTGAGGTTTGAAAATTCTGAGGGTTTTGAAAATTATGGGAGTAGGGTTGGGCAGTATTCGAAGCTTGCTGCTTCCAAGAAAAGTTTGGATGATTCCGCCATCCTGGGTTATATGTATTGAAAAATGGGTCATTACTCGGTCTGGGCTGGGTTTGAGCAGCATTGATGTGTTCTTGCACGAGTTCGGGGAATTGGGGTGCTGAGGGGCACTCATGAATAGGGTGGGATGGGCTAGAACAGATAGTACACACTTGTGCTTGGGAAGAGTTAATGAAATGCCCACCTATCATCAGTTGGTCAATCTTATGGGACAATGCATCTACCTTGCTAGACAGGTCCATAGAATGACTTATTTCACAAATGGTCCCTTTTCTTTGAGAACTCGAGGGTGCTTGACGAGAACAGGAAGCATGGTGGAGGGAGTTTTCATTAAGATTTTCAAATAATTGCCATGCTTCATGCTCATTTTGAAGCATGAATGTCCCCCCGCATGCGGCATCGATCATCTGACGGTTTCGTTCAGTCAATCCATCATAGAAACATTGCACTAGCTACCATTTAGGTATTTGATGATGTGGGCATTTACGGATTAGGTCCCGAAATCTCTCCCAAGTTTTATGAAATTCTTCTCCCTCGGTTTGGGAGAAGCTTGTAATGGCATGTCTAAACTGGTTCGTTCTTCCTATGAGAAAGTATTTTTTAAGAAATTCTTGTTGCATTTGATCCCAGGAACGAATCAAATTGGCTTCTAAAGAATTCAGCCATTGCTTGGCTCTATCTTTAAGGGAGAAGGGGAATAATCTAAGTTTTAGAGCATCATCAGTGAAATTCTGAATCTTGACAGTGGTGCAAATCTCAAGGAATTCATCTAGGTGTTTATATGGATCTTCATTGGTGAGCCCATAAAAAGATGGGAGCATTCGGATCACACTAGACTTTATTTCATATTGTACAGCTGCTACTTCAAGTAATCAAATGCAAGATGGGAAAGTGTAAATGGTGGGAGTAAAGTACTCCCTCAGGAGTTTGGGTTGTTCTTCAGCCATCTCAGGAGGTGGGGATGATTCTAATATTCTGATCTCAGCTCGAATATTCCTAAGGGTCCGTTCTATTTCAGGGTCAAAAGGTAATAGGTTACGTACTCTAGAACGACTCCCTTGCATACACTAGTACTTGATCAGTCAAGCATGCAATAAAAGAAAAACACATCAATCCTTGTATTTGTCCTAAAATCACTAGACAGCTCCTAGCTGGTTTGAAGAGATCCATCCCGAACAAGAAGGAGGAGCCCCTGTTTTAGGGCTTCTCCTCTTTCTCCTTTGAGTCCACCGAAAGAGAGCCGCCACTGATCGGTTCTTTCAATTTCAAAAGTAAACCACGCAATAGCACGTATCCTGTAGGATAGTGATTACGGGTGTCGGTCCACAGGGATTAGAGATAAGTTATTTTTCTTTAATAATAAATCAAAAAGAAGAGTTTGCTAACTTAATTATACTGAATTAATCTATGAGTACGAATTGAAATTTATCAAAGTAGATGGATCTAGGGTTTGGAATCCACCACATAGCATTGCATCAGGGACTGTGTTCTTAATTTTTTTTATCTTTTGGAGAGACATGCAAATTGGCTACAAGCTTTTTTTTAAAAATAAAAACATAAAGAGTTTTAGGAAGATCCATGATAAGTGCTAAATAATGCATAAATTAATATCTTATTCATAGCACTTATCATTATTTTAATTCACATATTTTGTAAATTCAACTAAAAGATGTGTTACCCTCATCATTGCATTTTAATAAATTAATTCGAGTTTGATTTAATTATATATTAATTGAGCCTAATGTATGCAGGTCGATTCGAACTTATTCGGGATAATTCCTGAACCCAAATCCCATGAACCCAACGGATTAGATCATCTCTCGGAAGTCTCATCTTCCCATTTACATGCACCCCATTTCCGAGCATCACTCATGGCATCACATCTCAGCCATTAACATCCAATTCCTTCACACATGTATTCATCAAAAATAGGTCTTTCCATGTGTCCAAACTTTCCAAATTTCTTTCTCAGCATGTGGCATCGATCCTAAGTTCACGTGCCCACATCCAAGCCAATCAACAACCCATTCCTTCCCAGCCGAATCAAGCCAAATCGTCCGCCGATTCCTTCCATGGATGAGCTCAAATCCCCTGTTCGCGGATCAAGCCAGCATTCATCCCGTTCGCCATCCGTGATCATCTCCCAGCATCCTCTTTTTTCGGCCTGATTCCAGCTCCCCTGTTACGTGTAGCATCCCGTCTTCATCGCCAACCAAACTCAGAATCCATTCAATCCCAACGTCCCTGCTCACAGCTCGCTCCCAAACACATCTCGTGTTCCTATCAGCCCTTCCTCCCAACTTCCGAATCCAAACTCCACCCCATCCTGTTTCTTCCACGCCATTCCATTCTTCTCCGAATCTCCCAGCTCCTATATCCCATCGAACAAACCAAACTCCCCTGCTACGGATCCCATCTTCTCCGTGATCCGACTCCATCCTTATCTCATGGATAAGCCTAAGCTAACTTCTTCAACCTCCCTCCGAAACCACTCCTTCCCAGATCAACCTCATCCGCAAGCTTCATCTCCAGCCATATCTCCTCCCGGTCATGAATCATCCCAGCATCCAAACCAATCAAAAACCAATCCTTCGTCCATGGATTTCTCTCAGCTCTCATTTCGTTGTGATCCATATTCATCCAAGTTCAGTCGTATCCACTGATCCCAAGCTTCAACTGCATCCTCCCCTATTTCGGAAACAGAATCCTCTCCCCAGGCATCACGAAGGAGCTCTCTTCCAAGATCTTCTTTATCCAAATCTCTTGTTCCCACCGAACTCAGGAACCGTTTGCATCCTCCCCTGCTGCAGCGGAACAGAGGACCGAGTCTTCCCATCGTTAACTCCATCGATCACAAGCTTATCCCATGCAACCGTGGAACAGCAACATCGGCTTCTTCTGTGTGCTCTCCAAGTTCCAGAACAGCAAGTAGATTTTCTCCAAGGATCCGAATCAGATCTCCAACATTTTCGGATCACTTCACCGAGCTAATCCAACGGCTTCCTGTTCCAACGACTAGATCAGTTCAATCCATGCATCCTTATCTTTGAGGAGGAGAAAGAGATGGCTGCCTATATAAAGGAAGGATTTCTGATGGGAAAGGGTATTCCTCCTTCTTCCCCATCGAAGGATCAGCAAGCGGGGGCTTTGATTCCACAGTTCTTCTCAAGGTGACTTCCCACGGGAAGAAGAGGAAACAGGGGAGGGAGTGAGCCGAATCCCATGAGAGAATAAAAAATGAGAGAAAGGAAATAGAGAGAAGATTTCTTGGTTATTTTGGGAATAACTTCCCCTAAGAGCTAAGAATGAGCCGTTCTCAAGGAAATCGCAAGAGGGAGAGATGGGAGCCCATTGCTGTGCTGCTGCTGCCGTCTCCAACTCCATGCAGGGCTGATCTTCTCTCTAGGGCCGGATGCAGCCCTAACAAAGGGCCAAGGATTTTGTATTTTTGATTTATGTTCTTGGAATTGTATAAACTTCTTTGATCTTAATAAATATTTCTTTAATTCCATATTTGAATTCTGTGATTTTAAATATGATGTTTATACAATTGTTCTTCATGATCACTAAGTAAATATAAGATAGTCCATGCTTAAGGAAGATGCGATGTGCTGCCACTTTAGATTAGGGTAGACATTTCATGCTAACTAAAGATGGATTATGCCTAAATTACTTTTATGAATTTCTATTTAAATGCTTATTAGGCTTGTAGCCAATTTGCATGTTTATCCAAGAATAAATTAAAATATAAATAACCCTTGTTCCGATGTTAGTGGTGAATTCCTTGCCCTAGGTTTCCCCCAAACTGATATCTTTTTAATTGCATTTTGCTTTATTAAAATTCCTTAGTTTAATTTTCTTCACCAACTCTTCCTTTTTAAATATTTTATTTTTTTAAAAGAAAAACAACTGTACCCCAATCCCTGTGGATCGATACCCGTAATCACTATCCTACCAAATACGTGCTATTGCGTGGTCTTTAAAGTTGACTATCAATCCATCTTCGGTATAGCATGGAGTGTCTATCTAAGTATGCTAATCTAGGGTGCAGCACACCTCATCTTCCTAGACATGGATCATCTTAGACTACTTTAGCAAATATGAATAGTAAATGGCATGCTAAAGGTTTAAACATCATAAAAGAAATTTTCATTGAGAATGAGAATTTAAACAAGCTCCAAAAAGATTAAAAGGGTAAGAAATACAATGCCCTGATACATTACTAGGGCTTCATCCAGCCCTAGATTAGAGGTTTAGCTGCGCGTGGTGGCCGAATGTCCTCCCATCTTCATATGAAAATCTTCCGCTCCCATTATTCCCAAAATACCCAAAATACTCTCTCCCCCCTCCTTTCTTTTCTTCTTTTCTCCCGAACAGAGCCTCTCCTCTGTTCTTCAAACCGTGCTCTCTCCTCTCTTCCCTCCGTTATCCGCTCCTCCTTTTATATCTCCAAGGGCACCCGGTTTAGCATATCATCGATCTTTCCCCTGTTTTGGCGTTGGAATCGAGGGGGAGGAGCTGGACGCGGTTGATACGCGTTGATGCGGAAGGCTGCTTGAAATCCGGCCGCCGGGCGATCCGGGCGAACGTGGAAGGCTGGCTGGCACGAAGAGGAGATCTGGGATGCGGCTGGAAAGCGTTGGGGACGCGCGGAGGATCTGGGAATGAGGGGATCTCTTCTTGGAACGAATCCGGGTGCAGCTGAGGCACGGTGAAGCGGAGAGGATCTTGGCTTGGATGAAATCTTTGGGCGCGGAAGGAATGGATGATCTGGTTGCTTCGGTTTGCTGGGAAGGAAAGGGATGATCTGCCGATTTTTGGGAAGAGATCTTCCCTTGGTTCGGTGCTGAGATGGAAGGTAGAGATTTGAATCGTGGAAGCGGAAGAGGGGAGGACGTAGAACAGGGGATTCTTATCTGTGGGAGATAAAGATGCTGAGATTCAGAATCGGCTGGAAATTGATCTTTGGGAAGACGATGCTTGACTCGCGGACGCTGGGAGGATTGCCTTGCGGGAGGAGATCACATTTGGAGCAAAGAATCTGGGAGGACGTGGTTGAATGGGAATGGGAAGAATCCTTAGGTGATCATGCGGCTTGTTCTGAAACTGGGGAAGAAAGAAAAAAAATAATAATAATGTGGGAGATGAATACGGAAATGAGGGAGGATATGTGAATTTTCTTATTATTTATATTTCTTCTTCTTTTTCTTTTTTTAGAAAAGTGGTTGGGGTCCACTCGGGTAGGTTGGAAGAGCTTTGTTCTGAATCTAAAATAAAGAAAGTTTGGACACGTGGAGAAAATGGGAGAGGCCTTTGTTTTGCTAAGTTGGGAAGCTTGGTGTACACAGAAAATATAACGTGGATAAAAGAGTGGGTAGCTTCATGCACATATGGGAGAAAGTAGTCCACACATGGAACAGATTGGAACTAGTTCGTGAATGGGATGACTCAACCTGCACACACATTAGACTAAATCAATAAAGGAAATTAAACCAAACTTGAATTACCTCTAATAATTTATTAAAATGCAATGAAGAGGGGAAACACATTTTCTTATGTTTAAATTTAAAATATACGCATAACAATAATAATAAGTGCTATGTAAAATAGATAAATTTATACATTATTTAGCACTTATCAGCCACACCCAAGGAAGAAAGGAGGAGGGTCTTCTTCACATTGTCGGAGAGAGAGGAAAAGGGATAGCCGAGCCACAGCACGCACGGGTGACCCTTTTCCTTCATTGTCACCGAAGAGGAAAGCCACCGGACCATCGTCGGGGCCGACGTAAGGACTTCCAACTTTCCTCCCATCCTTTCATGATGTTTAGCCATGATTTATTGTGGTTCTTGAGCCGATCAATCATCGAAAATTGGGTTCAAAATGGAAGCTCTGTTCGGCCTGAGAACACTCGCCGCCGGCCGTGTTCGCCGCCACTAGCCGCCAGGGGTGGTCGGCTTTGCTCCGCCACCTCCTGTCGCCATCAGGGCCGGCCACCATGGCTGCCCTTGGACTTGACCAAGGAGGGAAGAAGAAGAAGAAAGGGGGGGGGTCACGGTCCCTGTTCCACCAAGAAGAGAGGAGTCGGGAAAAGAGGGAAAGGGAAGAAGAGAAAGGAAAGGAAAAAAAAGAAGAAAAAAAAAAAGAAAAAAAAAAGAGAGGGGAGGGGGGTGGTTTACGGGTATGAACCTAAATCCGAACCCGAACCCGGGATGCTAGACACTTCTGCAGGGTCGGCCCTAGGAGAATGTTAAAATTTAAGTTTTATATATATTGTGATGAATTTTAAAAGAAAACTATGATTTTTGGATATTAGGTTCTGCGAGGGATTTGTGAGATTAATTGGATTTATTGTGGATCGCGTTCAATATATGTAATGAACTGCCTTTTCTAGACTCTTCATTTATATAATATTATTTTTGCATTTGATAGTCAACTTTAAAAACCACGCAATAGCACGTATCTGGTAGGATAGTGATTACGGGTATCGATCCACAGGAATTGGGGTACAGTTGTTTTCTTAAAAATATTTTAAAAAAGAAAGTTTGTGAAGAAAGTTAAACTAACAAATTTTTTAAAAAAATGCAATTGATAATAATATCAGTTGGGAGAACCTAGGATAAGGAATTCACCACTAACATCGGAACAAGGGTTAATTGTATTTTAATTTATTCTTGGATTAACATGCCAATTGGCTACAAGCCTAATAAGCATTTAAATAGAAATTCACAAAAGTAATTTGGAAATAATCCATCTTCAGTTGGCATGAAATGTCTACCCTAAAATAAGGTGGCAGGATACTGCATCTTCCTTAAGCATGGACTATCTTTATATTCACTCAGTGATCATGAAAAACAGTTGTACGAACATCATATTTAAAGTCACAGGGATTAAATATGAGATGAAAAAAATATTTATTTAAGAGTAAGAGAGTTCATACAACTCCAAGAATATAAAAATTAAATACATAAAACTCGTGTTCCTTTGTTAGGGCTGCATCCAGCCTTAGTGAAGAGCGTGGACGGCAGCAGCGCAGGAGGCTTCCATCACTTCTGGCTCTTCTTCCTTTCCTCCACCGGCTTTTCTTCTCTCCAAATAAATTACTCGATGGGATATTGGATACTAGCCCCTCGCTTTCCCCTCTGTTCACATTGACTCCCCTTTATATAGGCTGCCAACTCCCTCTCTCCTCCTCTGTGGCTGATACGAATGAGAGGATAAAGACGTGAGTGATCCGGCTGAATGCGGCTGGGAGAATATCTTGCTGGATTGCGGAAGATGGATGGAGTTCATCCGGAATGATGCGTGAAACAAGGGATTCGGAAGAAGATTAATGCTGTGAACAGATGCCTGGGAGCGGAAGTTGGTAGGAGCTGGATTCGGTGAATCATGCTGAGAGATGATGCGGAAGAAGCCTTGAATCGTGGACGGCTGCTGGCTGTGATTCGCGAACGTGAAGAATCTGGAAGAAGCTGATCACGGATGCGGTTGAATGCTGGGCGGGATTCGTGATAAGCTATTGTTTTGATCCGTGATGAGCTGCATCTGCTGGGAGGATGCGGAGAAAATCTCGGACGCGGAAGGAGCTGGAAGGAAATGGTTCTGGAATTTCGGGATGCAGGGGAAGAAGTTTGATCCGAGAAGATGATGATGGGAGCAATCCGGAACGAGAGGAAGCTCGGGAACGGCTTGGGACGTTGGGAGTAATCCGGTAGGATGTTGGATTCAGCTCTATCTTGGGAGGATAAGCTCGGGAAGGAGGATGAACTCTGTTCTGTTTCCGAAACAGGGGAGGATGTGGATTGTGTGAGGCTTGGGAGGAGCTGGAACTTATCCATGGGAATGGAATCAATCTGCGAACGGGATGAAGGCTGGATAATTGGGGAAGTAGGTGACATGGTTTTGGGATAAGTGGGATTACAAACGGGATGTACGTCCGGCTGGGATGCGGCTGGGACTTGCTTGATTCGGCTGGGAAGGATAAGGATGAATGCGGAGCTGATGCTGGGATTTGTTCCGAAGAAGGGATAAGGATGCAAGGCTGGGAGATGAAGCTGATGGGTATGTGGAGGGAGAAGAGGATGAATGTGGAAGCTAGGGAGGGATTTGCGGACAGAGTGGATTATGGTCGCGTGAGCTTCTTCCGGGATGCTCGGCATGGCTGGAAAACAGGGAATGATCCACGGGTGCTTCGGAATCTTGGGTGTTAGATGAATCTGGGACCTCACATACGGACATCTGGGAAGCTTGAGACAGATTGTTCTTGGATGCGGAAGGGAATGACGTGGAGGAGACACGGCTCTGTCATGGATGCCGTGAAGCTTGGGAGAGAACGGGAAGAGGACACGGAAAAAAAAAATGGGATTGAGCTTAGAAGTTGATCTCGGCTGGGAAATAATGCTTTGGTTGTTTGGAATCCTTACGGGGTTCGGATAAGGAAGGGGAACACGGGAGTGGGACTCATAGCTTTGTATGAACTTGGGACGAAGTTGTTTGGGATGCTTGGATTGGTTTGGACATGGAATTTTAAGAAGACTTTGAATAGCTAATTGCGGATGTGATAATGACCAGATAGTACAACGTAAAGAAAGTTTAAGCTCGATTGGATGCAAAAGAAACAGGGGAGTGGGGCTGAACCGGGGTGCGTGTCATTCGGGTTCAGGGATCATCCGAAATAAGTTTGACTCGACCTGCATATATTGGACATAACCAATAAGATCAATCAAACATGAATTACTTCTAATAATTTATGCAATGATGGTAACACATATTTTATGGTTAAATTTACGAAATATGTGTGTTAAAATAATAATAAGTGCTAGGAGAATGAGGTTAATTTATGTATTATTTAGCACTTATCACACCCCCCAACCTACATTTTGCTAGTCCTCAAGCAAAAATAAAAATAAAAATAATAGAAAAAGAAATTAACTCACTTTCGCAGGAATCGCGATTGCATTTATCGTATGCAATAAGGCTTTAAACCCCTAGGTGGCCCTAGTGGACGAGTTTTGTCTCGTGAGGGTTTTTGGCGCAGATACCCACAAACTGTTGTCTCAAGAGTTTATTTTATTAAGTTTCTGTTAGAAAGTTGTAAGACTTATTTATACTTGGGTGCTCGGTGATATCTGGACCATACACAAGCTAAGGCTTTAGATTCCCCAAAATACTGCTAAAGCTAGTAGTTTCCAAGAATAGGTCAGATAAGACCTAATCACTGATTCAAAATCATCCTATCTTGCAGGATTTCGAGAGTTGTTGATGTTTACTTTAATACTTCATGGGCTTTATCTGTAATATTCCAGTTTACTCGAATTTTTACAACGACGGCTTTCACACTATCGTTTTTTTCAAGGTCAATATTATTTTCTCTTTCTCTATTTTTTTTTATTTTTTTATTTTGCATTTATAAATAAATTATGCACTTTTACTCTTGTAATGATTCCTCCGTGTAGCGAGCATTCAGTCAACAACTCCTACACCAGATGGCATAAGGTGTTAGGCATCAAGACTCCCCTACGGACCTATGCTCGGGTTCATCATCACAAGCCCGCTGATCTTTAACGATAGGTAGCCCTTTTCGATGTACCTGACTAACTTCACTTTTCTATGTATATTTTTTAATTTTTTTATTATTATTTTTTATTTTTTTGAGGTAAAAGTGAATTAGATAAGTATGATTCATCAGAACTCAAGGTTGCTACCAGACTTAACAATATAATGTTGAACCTAACCTTTAGAAGTGCAGGCCATGTGTGTTGTGAAATTCCAAAGTAAAAAATTATCTTACAACTCGCTAAAAGAACTTTTAATAAACAGAACTCAAATTGACTAACTCCTGACTAGTTATTGGGATTTTTAGATTATATATACTTTGTGTGTTTATCATTTCAGCACTAAAGCATAGAAATTAGGTTTTTTATTTTTTTTAATCAAAAATTTGAAAAACTTATACGAAAATGCAAAAAATTTCTTCAAAAAGTCGAATCCTATACCCCCAACCTAGATCAGACATTGTCCTCAATGTTTTTGTTTTTTTTAATATGTTGTTTTTTTATTATTATTATTTTTGTTATTTTTTATTTAATTTTTGTTTGAATATTATATTTTTATTTTTTTATATATTTTATATTTTTTTATTTTAGTTTGGACGAAAATATGATGCAGATAGAGGATAGAAGCATTTTACCGTAGTTGCATCAGTAATATGAGGGATCCTGTTAAGAAAATAACAAAAAAAAATGCGACAAGAAATATGCAAAAATAATCTACGAGAATTGGGTTGCCTCCTAATAAGCGCTAAGTTTAACATCTTCAGCCAGACGCAGCACATCCTTAATTATATCATGCCGGGTTCATGCTGAGTTTTCCAAGAAAGAAAATTTGTGGGAAATTGATTGTCGGGCACAGAGTTGGCTGCTTCTATGGCCTTTTCCAAGAGAAAGTCTACTTGAAAGAAAAAGAAGCCTGCTAAGAAGCAGAAAAAGGACAAGAAGCCAAAGAAGGAAGTTCAAAAGAAAAGGGCTAACGATAAAGGAAAATATTTCCACTGCAATGTCGACGGCCACTGGAAGAGAAACTGTCCTTCATACCTCGAGAGCCTGAAGAACAAGAAAGGTGACATACCTTCAGAAGGTATAGACTTGCTCATTATTGAAACTAATCTAACGGTTTCTTCTACTTCTAGTTGGGTTATAGATTCTGGTTCTAGTGCTCATTTGTGCACTACCATGCAGGATCTAAAGGAAAGTAGAAGGCTGGCGGAAGGTGCGGTAACCCTTCGGGTTGGCAACGGGGCAAAAGTTGCTGCTGTGGCTGTGGGCACCTACCATCTGCGACTACCGTCTGGATTTAGTTTATTACTTAGAGACTGCTATTATGTACCTGCTGCTAGTAGAAATTTGATTTATGTTTCATGTCTAGCACAGGAAGGTCATGTTTTTACATTTGACAAAGACTGCTGTTCTATTTATTTCAGAAATAAAATAGTTGCACGTGGTTTCATGATCGACAGTCTCTATCATTTACATATGGATGTATCTGTGAATGTTACCGAGCAAGAAGTGAGTGCCAAAGGATCCAAAGATCCAGAGATGAGATAAACCAAAATATTTGTGGCACCTCAGACTTGGCCATATTGGAGAGGATAGGATGAACAAAATGGATAAAGATGGGCTTCTCGGCTCATTGATTTCCGAGTCATATCCAGTTTGCGAGTCCTGTCTTCAAGGAAAAATGGCTAGACTGCCCTTTGTAGGACATGGGAGAGGACCACTGAAATACTTACCCTAGTACATACAGATGTATGTGGCCCATTCGATGTGCTAGCCAGGGGACGTTATTCTTACTTCATTACCTTTACCGATGATTATTTATGGTATGGGTATGTGTATCTTATGAGACACAAGTCTGAATCTTTTGAAAAGTTTAAAGAGTTCAAGAATGAAGTAGAAAAACAAACTGGAAAACCTCTTAAGGCTCTTCGATCAGATCGAGGAGGAGAATACCTTAGTGGGGAATTCCGGGACTATATCAAGGAAAACGGCATAGTCCTCACAGTGGACACCTCCGGGTACACTCAACTCAACGGGGTGTCAGAGAGGAGGAATCGGACCCTATTGGATATGGTCAGGTCCATGATGAGCTTCACTGATTTACCTATGTTTCTTTAGGGAGATGCCTTACTTACCGCAGTATATCTACTGAATAGAGTTCCCTCTAAATCCGTTCCTACCACAACCGTATGAGATATGGCATGGTAAGAAACCAAGTCTTGGTCATCTCAAGATTTGGGGATGTCCGGCCCACGTCAAGAGACTACAGGCAGACAAGTTAGAGGCTAGGACCATAAGTGCTCGTTTTATAGGATATCCTAAGAGTCATTAGGATACAATTTTTAACATCTCAGAGGATCACAATGTGTTTGTGAGCCGTCATGGCCATCTTCTTGGAAAATCAGTTTATCCTTGATAGAGGCAGTGGGAGGAAAATTGAGCTTGAAGAGAAAGTCTCTGAAAAGCAACGAGTCATGGTTCCTATTGAAACCCATTCATACAGAGCCAGTACACGATGTCCCTCGACCACCTCGTAGATCTAGTAGGGTCTCCCATCCTCCCGATAGATACTTAGGTATAATAGAAGAGGATACGAGGAAATATTCCTAGTGGGAGATAGGGATCACATACAGGATCCCAAAACCTACAACGAGGCGATATCTGATATCGATTCCGAGAAATGGTTAGAAGCTATGAAGTCAGAGTTAGACTCCATGCATTCCAACCAAGTCTAGACCTTAGTAGACCCACCAGAAGGTATTGTACCTATTGGATGCAAATGGATCTACAAAGGAAGATAGGTTCGGATGGAGAGGTAGAGACCTATAAGGCAAGGCTTGTGGCGAAAGGGTATAGTCAGCGCGAAGGCATTGACTATCAGGAGACCTTTTCACCTGTAGCCATGCTAAAAATCCATCCGAACATTGCTTGCCATTGCAGCATTTCATGATTATGAAATCTGGCAGATGGATGTGAAAACTGCTTTCCTGAATGGATTATCTTGAATGAAGATATCTATATGGAACAGCCTTTGGGTTTCAACTTCCAGTGATGGAGATCACAAGGTCTGCAAGCTGCAAAGGTCCATCTATGGACTAAAGCAAGCGTCTCGGAGTTGGAACACTCGTTTCGATGATGCAATCAAAACGTTTGATTTCATCAAAAAACGAAAGAGGAACCATGTGTTTACAAAAAGGTTAGTGGGAGCGCTGTCGTATTTCTCGTACTGTACGTGGACGACATCCCTACTGATAGGGAATGATATCCCATGCTAACCTCGGTCAAGGTCTGGTTGTCAAAAGAATTCTCCATGAAAGACCTTGGGGAAGCATCCTATATTTTGGAAATAAAGGTCTATAGAGATAGATCTAAAAGGATGCTTGGCCTTTCACAGAAGATGTACATAAAGGAGGTGCTGAAGAGGTTCAGCATGGAAAACTCCAAGAGGGGTCTCTTACCCCTTAGGCATGGAATTCATCTCTCCAAGAAGATGTGCCCCAACACATCTGAAGAGATTCAACGCATGAGCAAGATTCCTATGCATCGGCAATAAGGAAGCCTCATGTATGCCATGCTATGTACACGACCTGATATAGCTCTTGCTGTGAGTGTCACAAGCAGATATCAGTCGAATCCAGGTGAAGAACACTGGACAGCTGTGAAGAATATTCTTAAGTACTTGAGAAGAACTAAAGATTTATTCTTGGTTTTTGGAGGATCATCAGAGTTAAAGGTAGAAGGATACACAGATTCAGACTTCATGACTGATGTCGATGATAGGAAGTCATATCTGGATATGTGTTCCTTGTGCATGGTAGTACGGTGAATTGGAAGAGTTCTAAACAACCGATCATTGCTGATTCTACTATGGAAGCTGAATACATCGCCGCCTCTGGAAGCTGCTAAGGAAGGCTTCTGGTTCAAAAATTCATTGCAGAGTTGGACGTGATGACATCAGATGCCACTAAACACTCTACTGGCGATAATAATGGCGCCATAGCCCTTGCTAAGGAGCCAAGGTCTCATCAGAAGTCCAAGCACATAGAGCGGCGCTTCCATCTCATACGCGACTATGTTGAGAGAAATATGTAGAGGTGCAGAGAGTAGACTCCGCGGATAACGTGGCAGATCCGTTCACTAAGCAGCTAAGTCAGCAAAAGACTGAAGCCCACCTTGAGAAGATGGGGCTTAGATATATGACTGATTGGCTTTTAGTGCAAGTGGGAGATTGTTAGATGTATGCCCTAGAAGCTAATCTGGCTGACACATTGTAAATTCTAGGGACATAATTTTGTACTTGACTATTTATTATTGAATAAATAAAAGGCATCTTTTCATTCATATTATTTATGTGTCTATGAATCGTCCAAGAAATTAATAAGATGATGATACATATTCTCAAGAGTTGAGAATTTGAGCCATGTATCATTGGTGATTTAATTTCTAAATGCTCCTGATCAATGGATCATCACGAGGACGGTGATCGATCCGATCAGTGCACAGATCACTTTCCTTCTGGATGGACGAGACTTGAGTCCACAGTGTAGGGACACTGAAGTGATAGTGCAGGTGCTTGTTAGAGAACAAGGGTACTGAGCATGACCAAGACAAGAAGTCACTTGGATGTCTATCCACTCGTCAGTGACTTTGCTTGATGTTGCCGTAGTGTGACTGGTCCTTTGACCTGCGGTGCTTCGGCTACTCACAGTGAGGTTATTGTAGTTTGACTGCACACATACATAGTTTCTAGCCATATGGGTCCATGCAGTGTAGATTGGCTGCAGTAGGTTCACTGTAGGAGTAGGGTATGCACCTACAAGGAATCTATCGACCTTAATAGAAGAGGAGTGATCCTAGTGATTTGTTAGACTGAGTTCTAAGACCTTGGGCCAGGGCAAGTAATATAAATTGGAGAAAGAGTTTTCCACTATCGAACTCGAGTCGAATAAAATTTTGACATATGACAGACGATGGGGTTTGACGAGTTGTCCATGACCCTCCGTCCTGTAGGGATCCACGATAGTAGGACTGTATCACATGGTAACTGCACCTAGAGGTTCATCTTTCTATTCTACTGGGTTAGGCCCACTACATGCTGCTAGGTGTCACTGGTGATGGTGGGACTCACAGGGATTATCTCGATGATCGATAAACCCTAATGAGTTGAGTTGGAATCGTTCCAACCCATTGAAAGGAGTTTTCAATGATATAGTGATAGAGATCACAATATATCTCACTACCAGTCAGAGTAGAACCTATGGGGTCACACACACTAGAAGTATTGACCGATCCAATGGTTGAAAAGTGATTATGAATCACAAGTAATCAATTCGATTGATATTCAGTTGAAGAAAGAACAAAGGAAATTAATTAATTGGACTTGAAACAAGAGTCCTACTTCGAGTAGGATTCCTAGAGTCCTAATTGGATTAGGACTGGAAATCCTAGTTGGAGTAGGACTGGAATTCCTACTTGGAATAGGATTCCTGAAATCCTAATGAGATTAGGAGTTTTGAATCAAAATTGGATTCCTACTTGGAGTAGGATTCCTAGAGTCCTAATCGGATTAAGACTTCGGATTCAAATAGAGTCCTAATTGGATTAGGACTAAAATTATATATGTCCTAATTTGGATTAGGATTTCTTAAGTCACAATTAATTATTAATCTAATGAATCAATAAGACTCCTAATTGGATTAGGATTGAAGAGTTCAATTGAGTCAAAATTGATTTAAGTTCTAATTAGATTAGGACTTACCTAGATTGGATCCAAATTAGTTCACCCTTGGCTAAGCCTAATTGGAATTAGGGTTTGACCACATTAGGGCATTCCAATCCCTACCTAATATGGATTAGGGTTTACCATGAGGAAGGGGATAAGCCCTCCCCTTTCCACGTGGAGAAGGGAGAAGAGATGGCGCCCCCTCTTAGGAAAGACATCAAGAACTCCTAAATGTTAGGAGCTCCACATGTCTATAAAAAGGGACTTGTGGGCGGCACCTAGGGCATAGAAGAAGTCCTCTTCCTCCTTGCCGTACGCCTCCCTCTCCTCTCCTCTTGGTTCAGCCGCAAGCAAGGAAGATAAAAGCCAAAGGTGTTGGCGGCATCCTCTTCCTCCCTTCTTCCTTCCAACGCAGGGAAAAGAAAGAAGGCTGCGTGGGGATTCTTCTTCTTCCTCTTCTTCATCCTTCTTCTTCCTCCTCTCAAGCACAATCAAGGGTTGATTGAAAGAGAGGAAATCAGCCATCAAAAGAAGTCTTTGCAAGGGAGCTAGCACCCCGGGAAGACAAGAGAGCTTTGATCGGATCACTGCTTCGTGTGGATACCCGTAGAGGCCGGACACTTGAACGGCTTCAAGCAAACCTTCATCCTAGACCACGAACTTCAGTTTACGGTGATCATCTACCCGCACAAGGTGAAGATCTGATCTTCCTAAAGGTTTAAAAAGTTTTAATTCTTATCTAACTACGAACGATTCATGAAACAACGTTCATACGATGAACGTCGATCCCGCTTATGCCGATTCCGCTGCCATCTGAATTTTTTTGAAATATCAGCGGCATGGGCGGGTTCCCAACAGTTCGTGACTAAATCCTTTTTTTTTGATGAAGTCCTTTTGATTTTTTTTTTTTGGATTAGATAAGTAAGATTCATCAGGGTCCAAGGTTGCTACTATATTATCAACATAATGTCGAGCCTAGACCTTAGAAGAGTCGGCCCAGTGTGTAGTAAAATTTCAAAGTATTAATTAGCTTACAACTCCCTAAGAGAGACTTAATAAAAAGAACTTAAATTTGTATTACTTCCGACTAGTCATTGGGCTTTTTAGATTTTATATATCTTGTGTGTTTATCATTCTCGCATTAATGTATAGAAATTAGGTTTTTTTAAAAAAAACAAGAACTTTTTTTTATTTTTAATTTATTATTATTATTATTATTATTTATAAAAATGAACAATTTTTTTTAAAAAAATTAATTTTATTTTATTATTATTATTATTATTATTATTATTATTTTGTTGGGATGAAAATCAAGATGAAGATCCCCAAACATAAACCTGACATTGTGAAGTGAAAATGAACGCAAGAGATGCAAATAAAACCAAAAATGCTTAGAAATACTTAAAAAATATCTCCAAACCTAAACTAACATTGTTTTCAATGTTAAAGAAATCTAAGAGAATTGGGTTGCCTCCCAATAAGCGCTAAGTTTATTGTCTTCAGCCAGACACAGTGAGATAGTTTTTGCATCTCCTTCTATGAGGTCATCTATTTTGTCTATTATAAAACACTCAACTTCCCTCGCGGGTTGGTCGGGGCCGCATTGAACACATTTAATTTTACCTTCATGTTTCCCAAATGATATGTTCATTACCCCCGTTCTACAATTGATGCACGCATTGGCTGTTGCTAAAAAGGGACGCCCAAGGATCACGGGGATTTGTTTCTTAAGATTAGGTTCATGTTCCATATCAAGGACAATGAAGTCTACTGGAAAATAGAATTTATCTATCTTGACAAGAACATCTTCAAATTATCCCACGTGGTGTTTTTACAGATCGATCAGCCAATTGAAGGGATATCGAGGTTGGTTTTAACTCACCCTAACCCAAGCTTCTCATAAACTGAATAGGTAAAAGGTTGACACTTGCCCTAGATCTAAGAGTGCTCGATCAATGAAATTACTTTCTAAGACACAGGAGATGGTGGGAGCACCAGGATCTTTGAATTTCGGAGGGGTGTTGTATTGGAGAATAGAACTCACTTGCTCAGTTAGGAAGACCTTTCTAGGCACATGTGTCCTAGATTTTCGCTTTTGGGTACAAAGGTCTTTGAGAAATTTGGCATAGGAGGGAACTTGTCTAATAGTATTAAGATGCGGAAGGTTGATTTTCACTTGTTTAAAAACCTCCATCATTTCCTCTAGTGAAGTTCCCTTTCTGTCAAAGGGAGAGGGCGAATTAAGAGCTTCAGAAAATGGGGCCTTTGGGATGTGAGTTTTGGCAGAAGGTGGACTAGCTGAAGAAGAAGAAGGTTTTAGATTTTCATTTGACACATGTCTATCCTCTTCTTCACCTTCCTTATTGTTATCTTCCCCAATCTTATTGTTTACTACACGTCCACTCCTTAGGGTAGTCAAAGCATTGGCTTGTTCATGATGGATTGCATTTAGTTGTTTTTCTTGAGCCATGTATTGTCCCCTAGGATTACTTAGTGGTTGGCTTGGAAGCTTTCCTTCCTCTCGCTTGTTCAGTGCATTAGCTAGTTGCCCCATTTGGGATTCTAGCTTGGCGATGGATTGCGTGTGAGAGTGCACCAATTGTGTAATGGTTTCCAAACCTTGAAGGGCGTGCCACACTTTCTCCTCAAAGGCTGTGTTTCTTTGGGGTGGAGGAGGAGTGTGTTGAAATTGAGTCGAGGGACGGTAGGTGACGCGTTCGCAAAAATACTTTCGCGAAACTAATCTTCCAAGTATAGAAGAATCGTACAAGTAGTAAAATCTTGGAAGTCCGAGGTCGAATCCTCAAGGAACGATCCATGGATTATTAGCGTAATTTTTACATGTAATTTTCAATTGATTTTCAGAAATTAAAAACAAAGAATGATATGCAAATAAATAAAGTTCAATGAAACAGAGAGATGGTAGGGATCTGGAATCCCCCTTGATGATATTGCATCCAAGAAATAAACTCTATGGTTCTTGATTAAAGATTAACTGTAGGATAGATCTAATCATGGTATATGTTTCATGAACATATGAACTCAATTTCTAAGCATTCATCGTGCTTTCTACGTCTACGACGAATCAAATACTAAAGCCAATCCATATATCAATAATCATAATCCATTAAAGAGCTATCTACGAAATAACTATGCATAGATCAAAAATATATCAGTAAATATAAGTCATTCAAAGCAAAAGTTTAGAGTTTACTTCAAAGAGTAATATATCAAAGGTTCCTCCATCACCCTTCCTAAGATATCAGCCACTCATTTCACACATTAATCCCCCTTTTCTTTTTTTCTTTTTCTTTTCGGAAATAGGGGATACCCTCTTTCCCTTTTTTTTTCTCTTTCTCAAAAGGGCTGATGCTCTGTTTCTTCCCTCTCTGTTTTTCCGAATGAGGATTACCCCAAACCCTTCCCAGTCGAGAGGTATAACAAGCTAGCCTTCTCCCCACCTTCTCGCACGCGGTGGAGACGAGCTAAGAATGCAGAGCGGACGTGGAAGGAGCGGACATTGATCGATGGTGCTTGGACGCGCATGGACGACTGTGGATGCTTGCGAACGGCTGGATGAACGTGTGGATCCGGAAGAATCGGATGCGGAGGAGCTGAGCAGCAGAGCCTTAGACGCGGCAATCTGAGATTTGGAAGGTGGATCACGGACGCCTGCGGGATCTGGGGAAGGCTGAAGATTGTGGGGATGCTGGAATCTTGGATGTGATCACTGGATCTGGATGTTTCGTGTGATGCTAGGACGTGGGAGATTCGCACGCGGAGAAGACGGACGTGGTTCCTGGGGTCGCGAATCCGGAAGATGTGCGGATGGGCTGCACGCGGGCTGCTTCAAATGGATGCATGGGATGAGACGGGGAGGAAGGAGATCCGAGAAGAGCTGGGATGCGGTCGAGGGAAGCTTCACGGGAGGCTCGCAGGAAGAGATTTGACAGCGGAAGAATGTGGCGATGGAGCCGGCTCGCGGACGGTTGAGCTTGGGCTCGTGGAAGAAGCGAACTCACGGGGTGACGGCTGCGAATGAAGCTTGGAATCAATCCGGGGACTGAGACGCAGATGCTGGGATCTGTTGGAATACATGGGAGATGAACCGTGGACGGCTAGGAGCTGATCACATGCGCTAGGAGAAGTTGGATGCGGGAGGTTAGATCACGGATCCTGGGACGCGCTGGATCTGAGAAGGCTGATGTGGCTGGAACTCGAGAGAGCTGGCTCACGCGTGAGGCGGGCTAAAGAAGAGCTGGGATCTGTTCAGCTGGAAAGAGATGAATTTGTATAAAATAATGATGAAAATTATAATAAGTGCTATGGATAAAATATTTAATCATGCAAATGTTAACACCTATCATTTATCATTATTTTGCTAACATTAGGCTAAGTTAATTTGTACTTAGATCGCACTTTTGTGCTCTCATAAGTAGGGATGAATATTTTGTGAGGTTTGAAAATTCTGAGGGTTTTGAAAATTATGGGAGTAGGGTTGGGCAGTATTCGAAGCTTGCTGCTTCCAAGAAAAGTTTGGATGATTCCGCCATCCTGGGTTATATGTATGAAAAATGGGTCATTACTCGGTCTGGGCTGGGTTTGAGCAGCATTGATGTGTTCTTGCACGAGTTCGGGGAATTGGGGTGCTGAGGGGCACTCATGAATAGGGTGGGATGGGCTAGAACAGATAGTACACACTTGTGCTTGGGAAGAGTTAATGAAATGCCCACCTATCATCAGTTGGTCAATCTTATGGGACAATGCATCTACCTTGCTAGACAGGTCCATAGAATGACTTATTTCACAAATGGTCCCTTTTCTTTGAGAACTCGAGGGTGCTTGACGAGAACAGGAAGCATGGTGGAGGGAGTTTTCATTAAGATTTTCAAATAATTGCCATGCTTCATGCTCATTTTGAAGCATGAATGTCCCCCCGCATGCGGCATCGATCATCTGACGGTTTCGTTCAGTCAATCCATCATAGAAACATTGCACTAGCTACCATTTAGGTATTTGATGATGTGGGCATTTACGGATTAGGTCCCGAAATCTCTCCCAAGTTTTATGAAATTCTTCTCCCTCGGTTTGGGAGAAGCTTGTAATGGCATGTCTAAACTGGTTCGTTCTTCCTATGAGAAAGTATTTTTTAAGAAATTCTTGTTGCATTTGATCCCAGGAACGAATCAAATTGGCTTCTAAAGAATTCAGCCATTGCTTGGCTCTATCTTTAAGGGAGAAGGGGAATAATCTAAGTTTTAGAGCATCATCAGTGAAATTCTGAATCTTGACAGTGGTGCAAATCTCAAGGAATTCATCTAGGTGTTTATATGGATCTTCATTGGTGAGCCCATAAAAAGATGGGAGCATTCGGATCACACTAGACTTTATTTCATATTGTACAGCTGCTACTTCAAGTAATCGAATGCAAGATGGGAAAGTGTAAATGGTGGGAGTAAAGTACTCCCTCAGGAGTTTGGGTTGTTCTTCAGCCATCTCAGGAGGTGGGGATGATTCTAATATTCTGATCTCAGCTCGAATATTCCTAAGGGTCCGTTCTATTTCAGGGTCAAAAGGTAATAGGTTACGTACTCTAGAACGACTCCCTTGCATACACTAGTACTTGATCAGTCAAGCATGCAATAAAAGAAAAACACATCAATCCTTGTATTTGTCCTAAAATCACTAGACAGCTCCTAGCTGGTTTGAAGAGATCCATCCCGAACAAGAAGGAGGAGCCCCTGTTTTAGGGCTTCTCCTCTTTCTCCTTTGAGTCCACCGAAAGAGAGCCGCCACTGATCGGTTCTTTCAATTTCAAAAGTAAACCACGCAATAGCACGTATCCTGTAGGATAGTGATTACGGGTGTCGGTCCACAGGGATTAGAGATAAGTTATTTTTCTTTAATAATAAATCAAAAAGAAGAGTTTGCTAACTTAATTATACTGAATTAATCTATGAGTACGAATTGAAATTTATCAAAGTAGATGGATCTAGGGTTTGGAATCCACCACATAGCATTGCATCAGGGACTGTGTTCTTAATTTTTTTTATCTTTTGGAGAGACATGCAAATTGGCTACAAGCTTTTTTTTAAAAATAAAAACATAAAGAGTTTTAGGAAGATCCATGATAAGTGCTAAATAATGCATAAATTAATATCTTATTCATAGCACTTATCATTATTTTAATTTACATATTTTGTAAATTCAACTAAAAGATGTGTTACCCTCATCATTGCATTTTAATAAATTAATTCGAGTTTGATTTAATTATATATTAATTGAGCCTAATGTATGCAGGTCGATTCGAACTTATTCGGGATAATTCCTGAACCCAAATCCCATGAACCCAACGGATTAGATCATCTCTCGGAAGTCTCATCTTCCCATTTACATGCACCCCATTTCCGAGCATCACTCATGGCATCACATCTCAGCCATTAACATCCAATTCCTTCACACATGTATTCATCAAAAATAGGTCTTTCCATGTGTCCAAACTTTCCAAATTTCTTTCTCAGCATGTGGCATCGATCCTAAGTTCACGTGCCCACATCCAAGCCAATCAACAACCCATTCCTTCCCAGCCGAATCAAGCCAAATCGTCCGCCGATTCCTTCCATGGATGAGCTCAAATCCCCTGTTCGCGGATCAAGCCAGCATTCATCCCGTTCGCCATCCGTGATCATCTCCCAGCATCCTCTTTTTTCGGCCTGATTCCAGCTCCCCTGTTACGTGTAGCATCCCGTCTTCATCGCCAACCAAACTCAGAATCCATTCAATCCCAACGTCCCTGCTCACAGCTCGCTCCCAAACACATCTCGTGTTCCTATCAGCCCTTCCTCCCAACTTCCGAATCCAAACTCCACCCCATCCTGTTTCTTCCACGCCATTCCATTCTTCTCCGAATCTCCCAGCTCCTATATCCCATCGAACAAACCAAACTCCCCTGCTACGGATCCCATCTTCTCCGTGATCCGACTCCATCCTTATCTCATGGATAAGCCTAAGCTAACTTCTTCAACCTCCCTCCGAAACCACTCCTTCCCAGATCAACCTCATCCGCAAGCTTCATCTCCAGCCATATCTCCTCCCGGTCATGAATCATCCCAGCATCCAAACCAATCAAAAACCAATCCTTCGTCCATGGATTTCTCTCAGCTCTCATTTCGTTGTGATCCATATTCATCCAAGTTCAGTCGTATCCACTGATCCCAAGCTTCAACTGCATCCTCCCCTATTTCGGAAACAGAATCCTCTCCCCAGGCATCACGAAGGAGCTCTCTTCCAAGATCTTCTTTATCCAAATCTCTTGTTCCCACCGAACTCAGGAACCGTTTGCATCCTCCCCTGCTGCAGCGGAACAGAGGACCGAGTCTTCCCATCGTTAACTCCATCGATCACAAGCTTATCCCATGCAACCGTGGAACAGCAACATCGGCTTCTTCTGTGTGCTCTCCAAGTTCCAGAACAGCAAGTAGATTTTCTCCAAGGATCCGAATCAGATCTCCAACATTTTCGGATCACTTCACCGAGCTAATCCAACGGCTTCCTGTTCCAACGACTAGATCAGTTCAATCCATGCATCCTTATCTTTGAGGAGGAGAAAGAGATGGCTGCCTATATAAAGGAAGGATTTCTGATGAGAAAGGGTATTCCTCCTTCTTCCCCATCGAAGGATCAGCAAGCGGGGGCTTTGATTCCACAGTTCTTCTCAAGGTGACTTCCCACGGGAAGAAGAGGAAACAGGGGAGGGAGTGAGCCGAATCCCATGAGAGAATAAAAAATGAGAGAAAGGAAATAGAGAGAAGATTTCTTGGTTATTTTGGGAATAACTTCCCCTAAGAGCTAAGAAGGAGCCGTTCTCAAGGAAATCGCAAGAGGGAGAGATGGGAGCCCATTGCTGTGCTGCTGCTGCCGTCTCCAACTCCATGCAGGGCTGATCTTCTCTCTAGGGCCGGATGCAGCCCTAACAAAGGGCCAAGGATTTTGTATTTTTGATTTATGTTCTTGGAATTGTATAAACTTCTTTGATCTTAATAAATATTTCTTTAATTCCATATTTGAATTCTGTGATTTTAAATATGATGTTTATACAATTGTTCTTCATGATCACTAAGTAAATATAAGATAGTCCATGCTTAAGAAAGATGCGATGTGCTGCCACTTTAGATTAGGGTAGACATTTCATGCTAACTAAAGATGGATTATGCCTAAATTACTTTTGTGAATTTCTATTTAAATGCTTATTAGGCTTGTAGCCAATTTGCATGTTTATCCAAGAATAAATTAAAATATAAATAACCCTTGTTCCGATGTTAGTGGTGAATTCCTTGCCCTAGGTTTTCCCCAAACTGATATCTTTTTAATTGCATTTTGCTTTATTAAAATTCCTTAGTTTAATTTTCTTCACCAACTCTTCCTTTTTAAATATTTTATTTTTTTAAAAGAAAAACAACTGTACCCCAATCCCTGTGGATCGATACCCGTAATCACTATCCTACCAAATACGTGCTATTGCGTGGTCTTTAAAGTTGACTATCAATCCATCTTCGGTATAGCATGGAGTGTCTATCTAAGTATGCTAATCTAGGGTGCAGCACACCTCATCTTCCTAGACATGGATCATCTTAGACTACTTTAGCAAATATGAATAGTAAATGGCATGCTAAAGGTTTAAACATCATAAAAGAAATTTTCATTGAGAATGAGAATTTAAACAAACTCCAAAAAGATTAAAAGGGTAAGAAATACAATGCCCTGATACATTACTAGGGCTTCATCCAGCCCTAGATTAGAGGTTTAGCTGCGCGTGGTGGCCGGATGTCCTCCCATCTTCATATGAAAATCTTCCGCTCCCATTATTCCCAAAATACCCAAAATACTCTCTCCCCCCTCCTTTCTTTTCTTCTTTTCTCCCGAACAGAGCCTCTCCTCTGTTCTTCAAACCGTGCTCTCTCCTCTCTTCCCTCCGTTATCCGCTCCTCCTTTTATATCTCCAAGGGCACCCGGTTTAGCATATCATCGATCTTTCCCCTGTTTGGCGTTGGAATCGAGGGGGAGGAGCTGGACGCGGTTGATACGCGTTGATGCGGAAGGCTGCTTGAAATCCGGCCGCCGGGCGATCCGGGCGAACGTGGAAGGCTGGCTGGCACGAAGAGGAGATCTGGGATGCGGCTGGAAAGCGTTGGGGACGCGCGGAGGATCTGGGAATGAGGGGATCTCTTCTTGGAACGAATCCGGGTGCAGCTGAGGCACGGTGAAGCGGAGAGGATCTTGGCTTGGATGAAATCTTTGGGCGCGGAAGGAATGGATGATCTGGTTGCTTCGGTTTGCTGGGAAGGAAAGGGATGATCTGCCGATTTTTGGGAAGAGATCTTCCCTTGGTTCGGTGCTGAGATGGAAGGTAGAGATTTGAATCGTGGAAGCGGAAGAGGGGAGGACGTAGAACAGGGGATTCTTATCTGTGGGAGATAAAGATGCTGAGATTCAGAATCGGCTGGAAATTGATCTTTGGGAAGACGATGCTTGACTCGCGGACGCTGGGAGGATTGCCTTGCGGGAGGAGATCACATTTGGAGCAAAGAATCTGGGAGGACGTGGTTGAATGGGAATGGGAAGAATCCTTAGGTGATCATGCGGCTTGTTCTGAAACTGGGGAAGAAAGAAAAAAAATAATAATAATGTGGGAGATGAATACGGAAATGAGGGAGGATATGTGAATTTTCTTATTATTTATATTTCTTCTTCTTTTTCTTTTTTAGAAAAGTGGTTGGGGTCCACTCGGGTAGGTTGGAAGAGCTTTGTTCTGAATCTAAAATAAAGAAAGTTTGGACACGTGGAGAAAATGGGAGAGGCCTTTGTTTTGCTAAGTTGGGAAGCTTGGTGTACACAGA
The DNA here is from genome assembly GCF_009389715.1 of Phoenix dactylifera. Lineage (NCBI taxonomy): Eukaryota > Viridiplantae > Streptophyta > Magnoliopsida > Arecales > Arecaceae > Phoenix > Phoenix dactylifera. Next base: position 44,512 of record NW_024068012.1, on the reverse strand, counting down.
AAATATGACGTGGATAAAAGAGTGGGTAGCTTCATGCACATATGGGAGAAAGTAGTCCACACATGGAACAGATTGGAACTAGTTCGTGAATGGGATGACTCAACCTGCACACACATTAGACTAAATCAATAAAGGAAATTAAACCAAACTTGAATTACCTCTAATAATTTATTAAAATGCAATGAAGAGGGGAAACACATTTTCTTATGTTTAAATTTAAAATATACGCATAACAATAATAATAAGTGCTATGTAAAATAGATAAATTTATACATTATTTAGCACTTATCAGCCACACCCAAGGAAGAAAGGAGGAGGGTCTTCTTCACATTGTCGGAGAGAGAGGAAAAGGGATAGCCGAGCCACAGCACGCACGGGTGACCCTTTTCCTTCATTGTCACCGAAGAGGAAAGCCACCGGACCATCGTCGGGGCCGACGTAAGGACTTCCAACTTTCCTCCCATCCTTTCATGATGTTTAGCCATGATTTATTGTGGTTCTTGAGCCGATCAATCATCGAAAATTGGGTTCAAAATGGAAGCTCTGTTCGGCCTGAGAACACTCGCCGCCGGCCGTGTTCGCCGCCACTAGCCGCCAGGGGTGGTCGGCTTTGCTCCGCCACCTCCTGTCGCCATCAGGGCCGACCACCATGGCTGCCCTTGGACTTGACCAAGGAGGGAAGAAGAAGAAGAAAGGGGGGGGTCACGGTCCCTGTTCCACCAAAGAAGAGAGGAGTCGGGAAAAGAGGGAAAGGGAAGAAGAGAAAGGAAAGGAAAAAAAAAGAAGAAAAAAAAAAAAAGAAAAAAAAAAGAGAGGGGAGGGGGGTGGTTTACGGGTATGAACCTAAATCCGAACCCGAACCCGGGATGCTAGACACTTCTGCAGGGTCGGCCCTAGGAGAATGTTAAAATTTAAGTTTTATATATATTGTGATGAATTTTAAAAGAAAAATATGATTTTTGGATATTAGGTTCTGCGAGGGATTTGTGAGATTAATTGGATTTATTGTGGATCGCGTTCAATATATGTAATGAACTGCCTTTTCTAGACTCTTCATTTATATAATATTATTTTTGCATTTGATAGTCAACTTTAAAAACCACGCAATAGCACGTATCTGGTAGGATAGTGATTACGGGTATCGATCCACAGGAATTGGGGTACAGTTGTTTTCTTAAAAATATTTTAAAAAAGAAAGTTTGTGAAGAAAGTTAAACTAACAAATTTTTTAAAAAAATGCAATTGATAATAATATCAGTTGGGAGAACCTAGGATAAGGAATTCACCACTAACATCGGAACAAGGGTTAATTGTATTTTAATTTATTCTTGGATTAACATGCCAATTGGCTACAAGCCTAATAAGCATTTAAATAGAAATTCACAAAAGTAATTTGGAAATAATCCATCTTCAGTTGGCATGAAATGTCTACCCTAAAATAAGGTGGCAGGATACTGCATCTTCCTTAAGCATGGACTATCTTTATATTCACTTAGTGATCATGAAAAACAGTTGTACGAACATCATATTTAAAGTCACAGGGATTAAATATGAGATGAAAAAAATATTTATTTAAGAGTAAGAGAGTTCATACAACTCCAAGAATATAAAAATTAAATACATAAAACTCGTGTCCCTTTGTTAGGGCTGCATCCAGCCTTAGTGAAGAGCGTGGACGGCAGCAGCGCAGGAGGCTTCCATCACTTCTGGCTCTTCTTCCTTTCCTCCACCGGCTTTTCTTCTCTCCAAATAAATTACTCGATGGGATATTGGATACTAGCCCCTCGCTTTCCCCTCTGTTCACATTGACTCCCCTTTATATAGGCTGCCAACTCCCTCTCTCCTCCTCTGTGGCTGATACGAATGAGAGGATAAAGACGTGAGTGATCCGGCTGAATGCGGCTGGGAGAATATCTTGCTGGATTGCGGAAGATGGATGGAGTTCATCCGGAATGATGCGTGAAACAAGGGATTCGGAAGAAGATTAATGCTGTGAACAGATGCCTGGGAGCGGAAGTTGGTAGGAGCTGGATTCGGTGAATCATGCTGAGAGATGATGCGGAAGAAGCCTTGAATCGTGGACGGCTGCTGGCTGTGATTCGCGAACGTGAAGAATCTGGAAGAAGCTGATCACGGATGCGGTTGAATGCTGGGCGGGATTCGTGATAAGCTATTGTTTTGATCCGTGATGAGCTGCATCTGCTGGGAGGATGCGGAGAAAATCTCGGACGCGGAAGGAGCTGGAAGGAAATGGTTCTGGAATTTCGGGATGCAGGGGAAGAAGTTTGATCCGAGAAGATGATGATGGGAGCAATCCGGAACGAGAGGAAGCTCGGGAACGGCTTGGGACGTTGGGAGTAATCCGGTAGGATGTTGGATTCAGCTCTATCTTGGGAGGATAAGCTCGGGAAGGAGGATGAACTCTGTTCTGTTTCCGAAACAGGGGAGGATGTGGATTGTGTGAGGCTTGGGAGGAGCTGGAACTTATCCATGGGAATGGAATCAATCTGCGAACGGGATGAAGGCTGGATAATTGGGGAAGTAGGTGACATGGTTTTGGGATAAGTGGGATTACAAACGGGATGTACGTCCGGCTGGGATGCGGCTGGGACTTGCTTGATTCGGCTGGGAAGGATAAGGATGAATGCGGAGCTGATGCTGGGATTTGTTCCGAAGAAGGGATAAGGATGCAAGGCTGGGAGATGAAGCTGATGGGTATGTGGAGGGAGAAGAGGATGAATGTGGAAGCTAGGGAGGGATTTGCGGACAGAGTGGATTATGGTCGCGTGAGCTTCTTCCGGGATGCTCGGCATGGCTGGAAAACAGGGAATGATCCACGGGTGCTTCGGAATCTTGGGTGTTAGATGAATCTGGGACCTCACATACGGACATCTGGGAAGCTTGAGACAGATTGTTCTTGGATGCGGAAGGGAATGACGTGGAGGAGACACGGCTCTGTCATGGATGCCGTGAAGCTTGGGAGAGAACGGGAAGAGGACACGGAAAAAAAAATGGGATTGAGCTTAGAAGTTGATCTCGGCTGGGAAATAATGCTTTGGTTGTTTGGAATCCTTACGGGGTTCGGATAAGGAAGGGGAACACGGGAGTGGGACTCATAGCTTTGTATGAACTTGGGACGAAGTTGTTTGGGATGCTTGGATTGGTTTGGACATGGAATTTTAAGAAGACTTTGAATAGCTAATTGCGGATGTGATAATGACCAGATAGTACAACGTAAAGAAAGTTTAAACTCGATTGGATGCAAAAGAAACAGGGGAGTGGGGCTGAACCGGGGTGCGTGTCATTCGGGTTCAGGGATCATCCGAAATAAGTTTGACTCGACCTGCATATATTGGACATAACCAATAAGATCAATCAAACATGAATTACTTCTAATAATTTATGCAATGATGGTAACACATATTTTATGGTTAAATTTACGAAATATGTGTGTTAAAATAATAATAAGTGCTAGGAGAATGAGGTTAATTTATGTATTATTTAGCACTTATCACACCCCCCAACCTACATTTTGCTAGTCCTCAAGCAAAAATAAAAATAAAAATAATAGAAAAAGAAATTAACTCACTATCGCAGGAATCGCGATTGCATTTATCGTATGCAATAAGGCTTTAAACCCCTAGGTGGCCCTAGTGGACGAGTTTTGTCTCGTGAGGGTTTTTGGCGCAGATACCCACAAACTGTTGTCTCAAGAGTTTATTTTATTAAGTTTCTGTTAGAAAGTTGTAAGACTTATTTATACTTGGGTGCTCGGTGATATCTGGACCATACACAAGCTAAGGCTTTAGATTCTCCAAAATACTGCTAAAGCTAGTAGTTTCCAAGAATAGGTCAGATAAGACCTAATCACTGATTCAAAATCATCCTATCTTGCAGGATTTCGAGAGTTGTTGATGTTTACTTTAATACTTCATGGGCTTTATCTGTAATATTCCAGTTTACTCGAATTTTTACAACGACGGCTTTCACACTATCGTTTTTTTCAAGGTCAATATTATTTTCTCTTTCTCTATTTTTTTTTATTTTTTTATTTTGCATTTATAAATAAATTATGCACTTTTACTCTTGTAATGATTCCTCCGTGTAGCGAGCATTCAGTCAACAACTCCTACACCAGATGGCATAAGGTGTTAGGCATCAAGACTCCCCTACGGACCTATGCTCGGGTTCATCATCACAAGCCCGCTGATCTTTAACGATAGGTAGCCCTTTTCGATGTACCTGACTAACTTCACTTTTCTATGTATATTTTTAATTTTTTTTATTATTTTTTATTTTTTTGAGGTAAAAGTGAATTAGATAAGTATGATTCATCAGAACTCAAGGTTGCTACCAGACTTAACAATATAATGTTGAACCTAACCTTTAGAAGTGCAGGCCATGTGTGTTGTGAAATTCCAAAGTAAAAAATTATCTTACAACTCGCTAAAAGAACTTTTAATAAACAGAACTCAAATTGACTAACTCTTGACTAGTTATTGGGATTTTTAGATTATATATACTTTGTGTGTTTATCATTTCAGCACTAAAGCATAGAAATTAGGTTTTTTATTTTTTTTAATCAAAAATTTGAAAAACTTATACGAAAATGCAAAAAATTTCTTCAAAAAGTCGAATCCTATACCCCCAACCTAGATCAGACATTGTCCTCAATGTTTTTGTTTTTTTTAATATGTTGTTTTTTTATTATTATTATTTTTGTTATTTTTTTATTTAATTTTTGTTTGAATATTATATTTTTATTTTTTTATATATTTTATATTTTTTTATTTTAGTTTGGACGAAAATATGATGCAGATAGAGGATAGAAGCATTTTACCGTAGTTGCATCAGTAATATGAGGGATCCTGTTAAGAAAATAACAAAAAAAAATGCGACAAGAAAATATGCAAAAATAATCTACGAGAATTGGGTTGCCTCCTAATAAGCGCTAAGTTTAACATCTTCAGCCAGACGCAGCACATCCTTAATCATATCATGCCGGGTTCATGCTGAGTTTTCCAAGAAAGAAAATTTGTGGGAAATTGATTGTCGGGCACAGAGTTGGCTGCTTCTATGGCCTTTTCTATAGCAACGTCAAAATGGGTCAAGCATGTTTTCAGAGGGTCATCTTCTAAAATATAGGGAAGGGCTTCTTCTACAAGATCATCCATTTTGTCTATTAGGAAGTACTCAACTTTTCTCGCGGGTTGGTCGGAGGCACGAAATATATTTAACTTGACCTTCATATTTCCAAAGGATATATTCATCACCCCAGTTCTACAATTTATACTCGCATTGGCTGTAGCTAAAAAGGGCCGCCCAAGGATTACGGGAATTTGTTTCTTAGGATTAGGCTCATGTTCCATATCAAGAACGATAAAATCTACTGGAAAATAGAATTTGTCTACCTTGACAAGAATATCTTCAATTATCCCTCGTGGTATTTTTACAGATCGATCAGCCAATTGAAGGGATACCGAGGTTGGTTTTAACTTACCTAACCCAAGTTTCTCATAAATTGAGTAAGGTAAAAGGTTGGCACTTGCCCCTAGATCTAAAAGTGCTCGATCAATAAAATTATTTCCTAAGACACAGGAGATGTTGGGAGCACCAAGATCTTTGAATTTCGGAGGGGTATTGTGTTGGATAATAGAACTCACTTGCTCAGTTAGGAAGACCTTTTTAGACACATGTGTCCTAGATTTTCACTTTTGGGTACAAAGGTCTTTGAGAAATTTGGCATAGGAGGGAACTTATCTAATAGCATCAAGAAGCGGGAGGTTGATTTTGACTTGTTTGAAAACCTCCATCATCTCCTCTAGTAAAGTTCCCTTTTTGCCAAAGGGAGAGGGTGAATTAAGAGCATCAGGAAATGGAACTTTTGGAATGTGAGTTTTGGCAAAAGGTGGACTAGCTGAAGAAGAAGAAGAAGGTTTTAGATTTTCATTTGATACATTTCGCTCCTCTTCTTTACCTTCGTTATTGTTTCCCTCCCCAATCTTATTGTCTACTACACGTCCACTCCTTAGGGTAGTCAAAACATTGGCTTATTCATGATGAATTGTATTTAGTTGATTTTCTTGAGCTATGTATTGTCCCTAGAATTACTCACTGGTTGGCTTGGAAGCTTTCCTTCCTCTCGCTTGTTCAATGCATTAGCTAGTTGCCCCATTTGGGATTCTAGCTTGGCGATAGATTGCGTGTGAGAGTGCACCAATTGTGTAATGGTTTCCAAACCTTGAAGGGCGGTCAACACTTTCTCCTCAAAGGCTGTGTTTCTTTGTGGTGGAGGAGGATTGTGTTGAAATTGAGTCGAGGGACGGTAGGGATGAATATTTTGTGGGGTTTAAAAATTCTGAGGGTGTTGAAAATTTTGGGAGTAAGGTTGGGCAGTATTCGAAGCTTGCTGCTTTGTTGCCCAGAGATGGTCACCCAAGAGGGGGGTGAATTGGGTGTTTTAAAACTTTTTGCCTAATTAAGAGTAAAACACGCAAATGTATGAACTAAAGTAAAGATAGAGGGATGAGAAGAGTCAATCGCAAACACAAGGTTTTATAGTGGTTCGGAGCTTCCACTGCTCCTACATCCACTCCCCAAAGCACCTTTGGGAATTTCCACTATAATCCAAGATTACAGTCCGGTAGTTTTGCGAGTGCACTACCCAACTCGTTGTTTTACACCGGGCTAACAACGAACCCTAAAACCCCCAATTTAACCTAGGCTTGGGACGCCTTTCCCTTGTTCCAAGTCCCTTGACTGGAACAAGCACAATATTGAAGGAGTTTTACAAACAATTAGAAAGCTCTAAATAAGCAAATATGACAATGATAAACAATAGAACCCGGATGAATCCTTTTGCCGTTGGAAGCATGGGAAATGGTGATTCTTCCGATGTGGATTGCGTAGGTTTGAGTGTGAGCTTTGAATCCCGGGCGGAAGAGAGTAGTTGAGCTTGAAATCACTTGGGAAGCTTGAAAGCACTTGATTTCTTCACTTGAATGCACTAACTCCCTTGAACCTCTTTTTCTTTCTTCTCTCTTGAATGATTTTGCTTTGGGTTGGTAAAAAGTTATTGAGAAGCACTTAAGAGCTCCCTTTTATAGCTCAAAAAGCAAATATAGCCGTTAGAGATAAAGTAAAAGAGATTTGAAATTCAAACCAAACCTGTAAAAGCTGTCAGTCGCGTCCCAGGCGCTCCGGGGACGTCTCTGCTTCAACGAGAGACGTCTCGGCTATAAGATTTTACTTTTTACGTTGTCTGGGGACGACTCGGCTCTTTACGGGGACGACTCTGGAATTGTACCGTTTGAATCCTTGCCTTTCTGATTTGCTGAGAGGGTCGTCTCTGCACTTTACGGGGACGTCTCGGCTTGTTTTCACTTTTTGAATGGGGACGACTCCGCTGCCTCGGGGACGACTCCGCTTCTTTATCTCAGAAAAACATGTCTTCTGGAATTCCCTGAGAGAGTCGACTCCGCTCTTTCAGGGGACGTCTCCGCTGCCTTATCACCGAAAAAGTCATTCTCTGGAAAACCCTGAGAGAGCCGTCTCCGCTATCTTGGGGACGACTCGGAAAGTCTGCTTTTTACTTGCGGAGACGACTCCGTGTACGGTGGGGACGTCTCGCGCATATCTCTTGAAAACTGCCTTTCTGCCGCCACTGAGAGAGTTGACTCCGCTACTGAGAGAGTCGACTCCGCTATCGCGGGGACGACTCGGCAGGTGCCAGGGACGTCTCCAGACGTGCCAGTTCTTCCTGTTTGTGCCAGAGACGTCTCTGAGACAACCCGGAGACGTCTCGGCTGTCCCTGAACTTTTTCTTTCATCTCAAAAATTCTTTAATAAGTCCTTAAAAATTATGGAAACTTGCCTAGACATTTCTTAACAATATTCCTAATAAAATACATGAAATCCTCAATTAAATTGTTAAGATAAATGGAATTATACTCTAGTGTTTTGTATTCATCAAAATCCATTAGGGGGTCAACAATCTCCCCCTTTTTGATGATGACAAAACACTGAGTATATGTAAAATTCGAAATTTAAACATATACACAGTATTTGATCAGATGTATAAGCATAATGTTTTGATTAGAGCTAGATACAGTGTGCATAATTCAAAATAGTCAATTTTGAGTTCTATCATTATGCATAAGATTGATCTTCATAGCTCTTAAGCAATTTTAGCATATCAACTGAATTTGAATTAAGTTAAAATTTGAAAGCTTAGTTCTTTTTGACTCCCCCTTTCTTTTCAGAAGAGCAATTATCTAAAGGCCAATATTTTTCAATTTTATCTTCTCTTAATTCAACTTGGGAGTATGAATTTTGCATTCCAATGTATCCAATATCCATATATCCATATTGGTTCTACTCTTGGTTCTACTCTTGATTCTACTCCCCCTGCTATATCTACTCCCCCTTTTTGTCATCAACAATGAAGGGGACAAATTATCCTTCCATGAACTACTCAAAGAGATTCAAGTTGTGCTCCCCCTGTCCAAGAATTTAGTCATTCATATCACTCCCCCTTTGTTTTGGAATTCATTTCAGACTCCTCTTTTTGTTTAACATAGTTATCACAAGATGTGCTCCCCCCTGTGTCATATGTATTGATAAGTTATGTTGAATTTGAATACTCAAGGTATGTTATGAGATTTTTATGGCACATCACAAGAAACACATACACAGTCACAGAATCACATACACAGAAGCACATACACAAGGTTTCAAAAAAAATTGTATTCATGTATCATTGTAAACCTTTGAAGTCAGTACATAGTTAAAAGAAGAAATCATTACAAGAAGTGTTCCAAAATAGCCTAGGGTTTACAAAAAGAAGATCCTACAAAATGTCCCTCATCGGCGACGTTGCTCATAGACCCTACAAGCTGCATCTATAAATGCATTGATTGAATCCATTAGGGTCTTGAACTGATCTCCCTGTGACTTATGGAAGGCTGCCACGAGTGCTTCAAATTCTATGGTTGCCATTTCAATTCTTCCTCTGAGTTGGGCAACCAAGGTGCCCACATTTCCTCCTGGGCTTGTCAACTCTTTAAGATTCTTTGAAATGGCCTTCAAACTGTCCTTTAGCTCGATTGATCTGACTGTTTGGGTGGCACCCACACCAATTATTTCTTGCGTTGTGGCTTCAATTTGAGCTCTAATGTCCTTTAGCTCTTGTAGAAGCCCTTCATGTGAAGCTCTGATGGGGGCCAACTCAGTAGAGATCATGGATCTCATTTCCTCCCTCATTTGTTGGCAAATGACAGATGCTAAGGTACGCATCTGGTCTTCTGATAGGAAGGAGGGCCCACTGACTGGAGGAGGTGGTGGCATGGATGTGGAAGGTCCAGCTGAGCTGGAGGGTATATCAGGCAAATCCATGTGGCTAGGTGGAGGAGAGTGGTGGTCAGGCTCCTGAAGTGGGATCTCAGGCTCTAGGATTTGGGCTTTTCTCTTTGGTACCTTGACCCACGACCCATCTACTTTATGAAACTCCATTCTTCGCATTGTGCCCTCATTATAATAGTCGGTGTTTCTCAAGGGTTTTGCAGGCTCATTTGTTGGAATGGGAACTTTGAAGTGTTTGAATACTAGGGTAAATATCATGCCATAAGGGTATACTAAACCTAGAATACCTATGACATAGAGCAATGTAGTTCAACATAAGTCTAGGGAGGTTTAGGGGAATCCCTAGTAGGATATGATGCATAATAACTAAGTCTCGCTCCGAAACAAAATCGAAGCGACCGGTTTTAGGAAACAAGACCCGATTGACAATACTCAAAAGGAGTCTCATCTTAGCGTTTAGGTCTTGAGAGTTGACAACATCAAGAGGGCCGCAGTCCTCTCGTCCTAAAAGTAAATTTAGGGCTATTTTCCTTTAGGGATGTGAGGTTGGAGCCTCACCGTCCTTAGGGATTTGCAAAATAGTGGACAAGATGTCCTCATTAATTTCTACTAATGTCCCCCGGACATATGCAATGTACCCTAAGTCCCCTAAGGCCATATTGCTAAAAAGTTCTCTAACTAGACCGGGGTAGGTCGAGGTATTGAGGGTACAAAGGTGCTCTCACCCTTGGGCTCGGAGTCTCTCTCCAATAGAGAACCCCTCACTGTCTAAAAATGCAAAATCTATGTACCTACCGGTCGTCACTGTGCGATTTGCACAGGAAATGGTCGTGGTTGGCGGAGCAACCGGAGGAGACGGCGCGGAAGGTTCTTCCCTCCGTTCCTCACCGTCGGCCGCTACCCTAGGTCGCCTTCCACCGGTTCGTCTAGCCCTCTTTGGTGCCATGGATGCTAGGGTTTGTGATGGAGAGCAAATGGAGGCTAGGGTTTGAGGTGGAGAGCAAATGGAAGCTAGGGTTTGAGGTGGAGAGCAAATGGAGGCTAGGGTTTTTTGTTTTGGTCGGGAATGAGAGAAGATAGCTCGGGTCGGCTCGAGCGGTTTCACTTATTTAAAAAAAACCTCGTTCGGTCCCCGAGACGTCTCCGTGACTAAGGCGAGACGTCTCGCCTGGGGGGACGTCTCTGCGATTTGCCAGAGACGTCTCCGGCACTGAAAAATTTCAGACTGAATTCTATCTTTTCCCAAATTTTTGTTTAATCACCCTAATCAACATGATTTCTTTTGATAAACACAGAGTGAATTTGTTTGTGATCCTCCCCCTTAATAATACATCCTATAATAAATTGATAAAGATTTTGAATTATTAATGTTGAAATGAGGAATGTTTGCCCAAATTTCGAATACCTATGAAATAGGCTCTGAAAATATCTCCATGAAGAGTCCAAGGGAGGGTAACCATCCTCCGAAAAGTCAAACAGTTCGTCATTTAGCTTAGATGAATTCATGCTTTCACTTATGTTTACCTTGAGGTGGATTACTAGTTTGAGTGGCAAAGCAATGCAATACAAGTTTAATTTATTTGCTAGGATCATATAAGCTCAAGGCATTCCTTAAGAAGTTGAATCTATCTTTACAAAGGGGCTTTGTAAAGATATCGGCCAATTGATTTTCAGTACATACATATTCAATCATCACATCATTTTCAGCACATGATCCCTAATAAAATGATGCCTAATCTCTATATGCTTTGACTTAGAGTGTTGGACAGGATTTTTTGTTAAATTAATTGCACTTGTATTATCACATTTAATTGGTATATTATTCATTTTGATACCGAAGTCTTCAAGTTGTTGCTTAATCCAAAGGACTTGGGCACAACAGCTTCCAGCTGCAATGTACTCAGCCTCAGCTGTGGACAAGGCAACTGAATTTTGTTTCTTGCTAAACCAAGAAACCAAATTAGCACCCAAGAATTGACATGTGCCACTTGTGCTTTTTCTGTCGAGTTTGCACCCGGCAAAATCAGCATCGGAATAAGCAATTAAATTTATGTCAGATTGTTTAAAATACCATAAGCCAACATTAGATGTCCCTACTAGATATCTAAAAATTCTTTTAACAGCTTGCAGGTGTGATTCCTTAGGACATGCTTGGTATCTAGCACACATACAAACACTGAATAATATATCTGGTCTACTAGCGGTAAGGTAAAGTAAAGAGCCTATCATACCTCTGTACAATTTGCAGTCTATACTTTTACCTTTTTCATCTTTGTCAAGCTTGCAACTTGAGCCCATGGGTGTGCTGATTTCCTTTGCATCCTTCATCTTGAATTTTTCCAACATTTCCTTGATGTATTTGGACTGACTGATGAAGATGCCTTCCTCTGATTGTTTTATTTGTAGCCCAAGGAAGAAGTTGAGCTCACCCATCATGCTCATTTCAAATTCTCCCTGCATAAGCTTGGCAAACTCTTGACAAAGACTATCATTAGTAGCACCAAAAATTATATCATCCACATAAATTTGCACAAGCAATAAGTCATTTCCTTTTCTTTTAATGAAGAGGGTTTTGTCTACATTTCCTCTCTTAAATTTATTTTCAATTAGGAAATTACTTAATCTTTCATACCATGCCCTAGGGGCTTGCTTAAGTCCATACAATGCTTTAATGCAATTTATACACATAATCTGGATGTAAGTGATTTTCAAAACCTGGAGGTTGTCCTACATAAACTTTCTCCATTATATAACCATTTAAAAAGGCACTTTTTACATCCATTTGATGGAGTTTAAAATCCATGAAGCATGCATATGCCAAAAGTAATCTAATAGCCTCTAATCTAGCACCAGGAGCAAAAGTTTCATCAAAGTCTATTCCTTCCTCCTGATTATATCCTTTGACCACTAGCCTAGCTTTGTTTCTTATTACTATCCCATCTTCATCTAGTTTATTTCTATATACCCATTTGGTGCCTATGATTGAAACATTAGGGGGTCTTTTCATTAGAGTCCAAACTTCATTTCTTTCAAATTGGTTTAATTCCTCTTGCATAGCATTCATCCAATTATCATCTTTTTCAGCTTCTTCTAGTGATTTAGGCTCTATTTGTGAAACGAAAGCAAGATAATTACTAGTATTTCTTAGAGAGGATCTAGTTCTTATACCTTGTGAAGGATCACCAAGGATTAGATCCTTTGGATGACCATGTGCATACCTCCATTCCTTAGGAAGATCTTGATTTCTTGATGGAGGTTGATCTTCTTCATCTTGCTGATTTGTATCTTCTTTGATCTCATCCTCATGTTGTTTGTCTTGTATGGAGAATTCTTTCATTCGGTCTTCAAGTATACCTGCATCACCATCTTCTTCTTTTCTAGAAGAATCTCCATTAGCTTCATCAAAAACAACATGAATGGATTCTTCAACAACGAGAGTTCTCTTGTTGAAGACCCTGTATGCTCTACTAGATGAGGAATAACCTAGAAAGATCCCCTCATCTGATTTAGCACTAAATTTACTTAGATTGTCCTTTCCATTATTTAAAATAAAGCATCGACAACCGAAAACATGAAAATAACTTATATTTGGTTTCTTACTTTTTATCAACTCATAAGGTGTTTTCTTTAAGATGGATCTAACTAAAGCACGATTTAAAATATGACATGAAGTATTTATTGCTTCAGCCCAAAAATACTTTGGTAGATCCGATTCGCACAATATGGTACGAGCCATATCTGCTAGTGTGCGATTCTTCCTTTCTACCACCCCATTTTGTTGGGGTGTCCTAGGTGCCGAGAAATTGTGATTGATACCATTTTCTTCACAGAATTTTTCAAAATACTGATTTTCAAACTCGGTACCATGATCACTCCTAATTGCTTTTAGTTTAAGATTGAGTTCATTCGAAACCCTATTATGAAACTTGATAAAAGCAGGAAAGGACTCATCTTTGTGTGCAAGAAATGAAACCCATGTAAAACGTGAAAAATCATCAACAATTACAAGACCAAATTTCTTACCCCCTAGACTAGCAGTTCTAGTGGGTCCAAACAAATCCATGTGAATTAGTTCTAAGGGTTTTGATGTTGAGACTATGTTCTTAGACTTGAAAGAACTTCTTGTTTGTTTCCCTAATTGACATGCAGCACAAATTTTATTCTTTTCAAAGTCTATTTTTGGTAGTCCTTTGACTAGATCCTTTGTAATTAATTTAGAGATTAAATCCATGCTAGCATGCCCTAACCTACGATGCCATAACCAACTAGTCTCATTGACTTTGGGATTCATGGCTACAAGACATTGGCCATCCTTCATGGTGAGATCATCAAGATCTACCATGTAAACATTTCCATGCCTATGTCCTGTGAGTATGATCTCATTGTCAATTGGACTACTAATCATGCATAGTAATGATTCAAATGACACTTTAAAGCCCTTGTCACAAAATTGACTTATACTTAATAAATTATGTTTTAGTCCATTAACTAACAATACATTATCAATAAATGAGGAGGGTGATATGGAGATTTTACCAACACCAATGATTCAGCCTTTAGCATTGTCTCCAAATGTGACTACTCCTCCTTCTTTTGATTCCAAGGTGACGAAGAGACTCTTGTCACCGGTCATATGCCTTGAGCAACCACTATCAAGATACCACATTCTCTTTTTATTCCCGGCTGCAAGGCATACCTGCAAAATGATCATGTGAAGCTCTTAGGTACCCAAGTTTTCTTGGGTCCTTCGTGGTTAGTGTAGTTGGTTCCCTTAGGCACCCATACTTTAGTTATGTTTTTAGCTTTTACAAATATACTCTTGTTAGTTTGGATCTTTCTTTGAATACAAGAGTAGGCTTTATGTCCATTCTTTCCACAATGAAAGCATGTAGGTTTTTCAGTTTTTATATCTTTTGCTTTTACAAAGAAATTCTTTAGATACTTTTGTTGCTTGTTAGTTTTATATCCTAATCCGGCTTTATTAAAAACAGCTCTTTGATTTGAAAGAATAAGATTTAATTTTTCAGAGCTTTGTGTGAATTTTTCAACAATTGGTTTGTACTTATGTACCTCATTCTTAAGGTTCAAATTTTCTTTAACTAGTTCTTCCTTATCTTTTTTAAGAGATTCAACATTTTGTGCAAGTGAGGTATTATTATCGAATAGGGATTTTACTTTTAGATTTAGTTCCTTAATTAGTGTTTTTGCCTTTTCATTTTCAATGCTAAGTTTTGAATTTTTGATTTCTAGGTTAGTAGTGTTAATATTTTTAACGCTCTCCTTTTCAATTAATAGGTTTTCAATATCTTCCTTCAGTTTTTGATTGGAGATTTTTAATTCTTTATTCTTTGCTCCTAACATACTACAATCACCCATAAGTTCTTGAAAAGCTTCATATAATTCTTCTAAAGTAAAATTTATAGTTGGATTTTGACATACCTCGTCGTCTTCGAACGCCATGAAGCACAAATTGGCGGTCTCTTCCTTCTCTTCCTCGGAGGATGATGTGTCACTATCATCCCATGTTGCCTTCAATGCCTTCTTCTTCTTCTTTCCAAAATACTTCTTTTGTTGAGGGCATTCGGAACGAATGTGTCCCGGTCTCTTGCAATCATAGCATATGATTGGGTCTCTTTCTTTTTCTTTTTCTTTTTCCCAATCATTTCTCCCTCCAAACTTTTTCTTTGGGAAGGGTTTCCTTTTCCTCATGAATTTTTTAAACTTCCTAACTATCAAACCTAAGTCCTCATCTTCGCTTCCTTCTTCACTCTCACTACTTTCTTCTTCAACTACACTCGAAGTAGCCTTGAGTGCGATTGTCTTCTTCTTTTGCAACTCTTCTTCATGTTGCTTCATTGTGAGCTCATGCGTCATCAATGAGCCCAATAGTTGTTCTAGTCCCAAAGTGTTGAGGTCTTTGGCTTCTACGATCGCCGTGACCTTTGCTTCCCATGCTTTCGGCAAAGACCTGAGAATTTTACTTACAAGTTCCGGGTTAGTATAAGATTTACCCAAACTCTTTAGACCATTAATTATATCGGTAAAGCGTGTAAACATGCATGTGATGGTTTCATTGGGTTCCATCTTAAACAACTCATACTTGTGAACTAGAATGTTCACTTTAGACTCTTTGACTTGATTTGTACCCTCGTGGGTAACTTCAAGCCTATCCCATATTTCCTTAGCGGAACTACATGTGGAGACTCTATTGAACTCATTTACATCTAGAGAACAAAATAATGAATTCATGGCTCTAGAGTTGAGTTGAGCCATCCTATCATCATTCTCATCCCACTCCTCCTCAGGTTTGGGAACTTGAATGCCATTAACCATGTGTGATGGTTCTTGTGGTCCCTTAAGTATAACCCTCCACAAGGCATAGTCTTGTGCTTGAATGAAAATCTTCATTCTAGTCTTCCAATAGGTATAATTTGTCCCATTGAAGAGTGGAGGTCTATTGGTTGCCTGCCCCTCAGCAGGAACATTGTTAAAGGGTGTTCCCATCTAGATCTTTAGCTAAGACGGTTAGGTCTTCAAGAATTATACAGAGCACCCGCTCTGATACCACTTGTTGCCCAGAGATGGTCACCCAAGAGGGGGGTGAATTGGGTGTTTTAAAACTTTTTGCCTAATTAAGAGTAAAACACGCAAATGTATGAACTAAAGTAAAGATAGAGGGATGAGAAGAGTCAATCGCAAACACAAGGTTTTATAGTGGTTCGGAGCTTCCACTGCTCCTACATCCACTCCCCAAAGCACCTTTGGGAATTTCCACTATAATCCAAGATTACAGTCCGGTAGTTTTGCGAGTGCACTACCCAACTCGTTGTTTTACACCGGGCTAACAACGAACCCTAAAACCCCCAATTTAACCTAGGCTTGGGATGCCTTTCCCTTGTTCCAAGTCCCTTGACTGGAACAAGCACAATATTGAAGGAGTTTTACAAATAATTAAAAAGCTCTAAATAAGCAAATATGACAATGATAAACAATAGAACCCGGAAGAATCCTTTTGCCGTTGGAAGCGTGGAAAATGGTGATTCTTCCGATGTGGATTGCGTAGGTTTGAGTGTGAGCTTTGAATCCCGGGCGGAAGAGAGTAGTTGAGCTTGAAATCACTTGGAAAGCTTGAAAGCACTTGATTTCTTCACTTGAATGCACTAACTCCCTTGAACCTCTTTTTCTTTCTTCTCTCTTGAATGATTTTGCTTTGGGTTGGTAAAATATTATTGAGAAGCACTTAAGAGCTCCCTTTTATAGCTCAAAAAGCAAATATAGCCGTTAGAGATAAAGTAAAAGAGATTTGAAATTCAAACCAAACCTGTAAAAGCTGTCAGTCGCGTCCCAGGCGCTCCGGGGACGTCTCTGCTTCAACAAGAGACGTCTCGGCTACAAGATTTTACTTTTTACGTTGTCTGGGGACGACTCGGCTCTTTACGGGGACGACTCTGGAATTGTACCGTTTGAATCCTTGCCTTTCTGATTTGCTGAGAGGGTCGTCTCTGCACTTTACGGGGACGTCTCGGCTTGTTTGCACTTTTTGAATGGGGACGACTCCGCTGCTTCGGGGACGACTCCGCTTCTTTATCTCAGAAAAACATGTCTTCTGGAATTCCCTGAGAGAGTCGACTCCGCTCTTTCAGGGGATGTCTCCGCTGCCTTATCACCAAAAAAGTCATTCTCTGGAAAACCCTGAGAGAGCCGTCTCCGCTATCTTGGGGACGACTCGGGAAGTCTGCTTTTTACTTGCGGGGACGACTCCGCGTACGGTGGGGACGTCTCGCGCATATCTCTTGAAAACTGCCTTTCTGCCGCCACTGAGAGAGTCGACTCCGCTACTGAGAGAGTCGACTCCGCTATCGCGGGGACGACTCGGCAGGTGCCAGGGACGTCTCCAGACGTGCCAGTTCTTCCTGTTTGTGCCAGAGACGTCTCTGAGACAACCCGGAGACGTCTCGGCTGTCCCTGAACTTTTTCTTTCATCTCAAAAATTCTTTAATAAGTCCTTAAAAATCATGGGAACTTGCCTAGACATTTTTTAACAATATTCCTAATAAAATACATGAAATCCTCAATTAAATTGTTAAGATAAATGAAATTATACTCTAGTGTTTTGTATTCATCAAAATCCATTAGGGGGTCAACATGCTTCCAAGAGAAATTCGGATGGTTGCGCCATCCCGGGTTATATGTATTGGAAAATGGGTCATTACTCGATCTGGACTGTGCTTGGGCAGCATTAACTTGTTCTTGCACAAATTCAGGGAATTGTGCTGCTGAAGGGCACTCAAAAACAGTATGAGATGGATTAGAATAGAGAACACATACTTGTGCTTGGGGAAAGTTTGGGAGCTGTTCTCTAGACATTAGCTGGTCCAACTTGCGGGATAGTGCATCTACTTTGTCAGATAGACCTATGGACTGGCTAACTTCATATATGGTTCCTTTTCTTTGAGAACTCGGGGGTGCTTGACGAGAACAGGAAGCATGGTGGAGGGAGTTTTTATTGAGATTTTCAAACATCTGCCATGCCTCATGCTCACTCTTAAGCATGAAAGTTCCCCCACAAGAAGCATCAACCATCTGACGGTTTCGTTCAGATAACCCGTCATAAAAGCATTGCACTAATTGCCATTTGGGTATTTGATGATGCGGGCATTTTCAGAGTAAGTCTCTGAATTTTTTTCAAGTTTCATGAAATTCTTCCCCGTCAGATTGGGAGAAGCTCGTGATCGCACGCCTAAATTGGTTCGTTCTTCCTATGGGAAAATATTTTTTCAGAAATTCATGTTGCATTTGAGCCCAAGAGAGAATGGAATTGGCTTCTAATGAATAGAGCCACTGCTTAGCTCTATCCTTAAGGAAAAAAGGAAATAGCCTAAGTTTCAGAGCATCATCAGTGAAGTTCTGAATTTTGACAGTAGTGCAGATCTCAAGGAACTCATCTAAATGTTTGTATGGGTCTTCATTGTTAAGTCCATAAAAAAGAGGGAAGCATTTGGATGACACTAGACTTAATTTCAAACTGTACAGCAGCAGTGGTATCAGGTAGTCGGATACAAGATGGAGAGGTATAAATGGAAGGAGTAAAGTACTCCTTTAACAGCTTGGGTTGTTCTTCAGCCATCTCGACAGGTGGTGTAAATCCTATGGTTCTATAGGTGCGGATTTCGGCTCGAAGGGCCCTAATAGAACGCTCTATTTCAGAATTAAAAGGTACTAATTCAGGAGATCTGGAACGACACCCTAGCATACACTAATACTCTTCGGATCAGTCAAGTACAGTCAAGCATGCACTAAAAAGAAAAACACATAAAATCCTAGTATTTTTCCTAAAATCACTAGACAGCTCCTAACTGGTTTGAAGAGGGCACCTAAGCCTCCAATCTGGTCTAATGACTGAGTTAACCAGGTAAGCTCCCAGGTAAGTGGGGGGATCACGATGCGTTGCAAAGGTCTCACTTAAAAACCACTTGCCTCGAATAGATGAACTGTCTTTCTTGGGACAAAGCTTGCCTAGACATCAACTGAGCCACAGAGCGAAATTGGTGCAACTTTCGGTGATCTTTGTCCTATTGAGCTCGAATGTCCCTAGGAGCTAACGTCTAATTGATTTTAATTAAAGTAATAGCTATGTGCGAATTGGTTCACCTAAATTGGGCAAGAATCTGGTGATGAAATCCAGTTCTTATCTTGTTGGAGTGATTGCCCTTACTATGTATGGATTAATTGGTGTATGTGTATCAAGCATGCATTCACACTTTTGCTGAAATTAAAATCAAACAATCACCACAAAATTTCAGGCTAATTAGGAATCAATTTAAATAAGAAAGGTTCAGATGTTACCAAAGGAAATTTTCCCAGCAAAATTTTTTTTTTAAAGCAAACCTCTACAGCATTTCTTTTCCAGCAGTTCCCTTTTTGATCGTTCCAAATTTCCTCCTTGATTTCTGATCGAATAATACCAACAGAAAAATCAAAAATTAGTAAGAGAGAAAAAGGGGATAAGTAAAGTAACCAAAATAAAAAAATATTTTTATTTTATTTTAGATATATATGTATATATATATTTTTTAAAGAGTTTTTTTATATATATGAAAAGAAAAACAACTATACTAACAATCTCCGGCAATGGCGCCAAAAATTGATAGTCAACTTTAAAGACCACGCAATAGCACGTATCTAGTAGGATAGTGATTATGGGTATCGATCCACATGAATTGGGGTACAGTTGTTTTCTTAAAAATATTTTTGATGCGATCCGATAGAATTTGATCCGTATCTCAAGATTTTTGACTCTTCTTGATTTCTGGAAGGGTGGTTCCGACCTGATTGCAGACATAATTTTTGAAGATCCGTCCGTCAGATCGATCTCAATTTTGGATATATTGTAGCTCTCCGCGTTAGCTTTCCATCGGTAGGTCGTGGGTCTAGAGAGGACGTCGGGATCTTGAGATATCAGCCTCCGACTGATGACTACATAGGGAAGCACGGGCTGATAATCCGACGGGATGGAGTTGTTTGTAGAGGCTGGAAGGGATCAAGGAGGAGAGGAAGAAGAGGGAGAAGGTGGCTGGCCTCTCGGGACAGAGGTGGTGCAGCCGGATGAAGGAGGGGGCGGTGGCCTTGGACGGCGGCCTAGGGAGAGGGCGAAGGCGTCGCAAGAAGAGAAGAGAGAACAGAAGAGAGCTAGGGCAAAAGCCTTTCAATTAATTTTTGCATGCTGAAATAGGTGCTCACCACATCTATTTATAGGTGGCTACCTGACCCCTTAACTTGACTTGATCTAATTGAATTCAAGAAACAACTAAACCCAAAGCGACTCTAATAAAGGCCAAGTCGGCTAGCCCGAGCAAGGCTATGCTGAAATAAAATTAACATCAAGGACTCAAAAGCAAAAATAACCAAATGATTAAGTCCGAGGCGGTCTAGTGGATCCAACCGCATCACTCCACCATGCTTCCCTTAACCTTGTCCTCAAGGTCGGAAGTCAGGAAAACGATCAAGTATCTCAGTCTCAAACTCCCACGTGGCCTGGTCTGCTGCTCTCCCCAGCCACTCCACTAGTATCTGGATTTCTAGTCGTCCTTCTACTCGTATTTTGCGCTTCGCTAGCACTCGAACCGGCTCCACTACCTCGTCCTCCGGTGGCTCATGTATGATTGGGCCGACAGATTTCTTGGGTCCAAGCCGGGCCCTCAGAAGCGACACATGGAATACCGGATGAACTCTCGATGTAGTCGGCAAGTCCAAGCGATACGCCACGGGTCCAATGCACTCCAATATCTGAAAGGGCCCGTAGAAGCGATGAGAGAGCTTCTGGTTCGCCATAGGCCGCAGTGTCAACTGTCGATAAGGCTGCACCTTGACGTATACCCAGTCGCCCACCTCGTATACTGGATCTCTGTGCTTCCGATCATGCAGCTGCTTCATCCTGTTCTGCGCAGTCATTATGTGGACTTTAACCACCGTAAGGTAGCATCGCGGTCTAAGAGCTCAAAATCTGCCTCTGTCCGGTCCGCATGTGACAGTGGATCATAAACTCGCAGCGTCGGTGGTACTCGTCCATACACCGCCTCAAAGGGTGTCATCCCTATGGCTGAGTGGAAAGCGGTGTTGTACGAATACTCGGCCCAAGGTAAATAAGAAAGCCACTCTCGCGGCCGATCACCAATCATACAGTGCAAGTACTACTCGATGCAGCGGTTTACCACCTCCGTCTGCCCATCGATCTGAGGGTGGTAAGCCGAGCTCATGGCAAGCTTCGTCCCTTGCTGTTTGAAGTAAGCCTGCCAGAATGCGCTAACAAAAATGCGGTCACGATCAGAAACAATAGTCCGAGGCATACCATGTAATCTAGCAATGTCCCGTATGTAGACCTCTGCCACCCGTCGAGCAGAAAATGGATGTGCGAGCGCCGAAAAGTGGGCATACTTGCTGAGGCGGTCCACAACGACCATGATCACTGAGTACCCTCGAACTAATGGCAGCCCCCCAATGAAGTCCATCGATACATCCTCCCAAACCTGATCAGGAATCGGTAAAGGCTGAAGTAGACCCGCAGGTCGCAGTGAATCCGCCTTCGCCCTTTGGCACACATCGCATTGCTGTACATAAGCTCTGACCGCTGCCTTCATGCCTACCCACGTACAGCTCTGGCTCAGCCTCTTGTAAGTCCTGAAAAATCCCTCGTGTCCAGCAAAAGGAGTATCATGGAAGTGCTGGATCAATACCTGCCGCATGGCTGAATCGGTGGGCACGCGGATCAACCCATGGCCCAGAATCAACCCATCTCGATCCTCCATCTCGGGATGACTGCTCGGGTCTGCTGCCAACTCCCTCTGGATCTGTACTAGGTCCGGATCCCGGCATGTGGCGGTCCTCAAGTCTGAAATAAAAGGAAAAACCGGCGTAGTCAAAGCCGCCAACTCGCCGGACTCGGGTTGGCGCGATAGTGCATCCGCCACTCGATTTTCTGCGCCCTTTTTGTACACCATCTCATAGTCGTAGCCGAGAAGCTTCGACACCCACCTCTGCTGGGCTGGAGTATGTATGCGCTGCTCAAGAAAAAATGGAAGGCTCTGCTGATCAGTCCGAACGATGAATCGGCGATCGATAAGGTACGGCCTCCACTTTGTGACTGCATAGATGACCGCCATCATCTCCCTCTCATATGTGGACAGCGAGCGGGTCCTAGGGGACAACGCCTTGCTCATGAAAGCAATTGGCCGTCCCTCCTGCATCAAAATAGCACCAATGCCGGCACCGGAAGCATCGCACTCGACTACAAACGGTTTGGCAAAATCGGGTAGCGCCAAAACCAGAGCCGTCGTCATGGCTTCCTTGAGCTTCTCGAATGCTTCCGTCGCTGCCTCGGTCCATGTAAACTCGCCCTTTCGCAGCAGCAGGGTCAGTGGCGCGGCGATCTTTCCATATCCCTCCACAAACCGGTGGTAATAACCGGTTAGGCCCAAAAATCCTCGCAGCTCCTTTTGGTTCTTGGGTAGCGGCCACTCGGTCATGCAATGTATCTTTGCTTGGTCCGGCTCCACACCTGCAGCAGAGATGACATGGCCTAGGTACTCGACCTTCGGCTCGGCCCATAGGCACTTGGATCGCTTTACCTTCAATTGATTTCTGCGCAGAATTTTCAGCACTTCCTCCAAGTGCTCTAGGTGCTCCTGCCATGAACGACTGTAAACCAGTATGTCATCGAAGAATACAAGGACATACCGTCGTAGTAATGGTCTGAATATATCATTCATGAGCCCCTGAAACGTCGCTGGTGCATTGGTGAGGCCGAACGGCATCACCCGGAACTCATAATGGCCATCGTGTGTCCGAAACGCCGTCTTGTGCACATCTTCGGGCCTGACACGGATCTGGTGGTATCCGGCACGGAGATCAAGTTTGCTGAAGTAGTCCGCACCAGCAAGCTCATCCAACAGCTCCTCTATGACTGGAATCGGATACCGATCCTTAACGGTGATCGTGTTAAGTGCCCGGTAGTCGACGCAGAATCGCCACGTCCCGTCCTTCTTATGTACCAGCAGCACCGGCGACGAATATGAGCTTCTACTGGGCTGAATGATGCCGCTCTCCAACATCTCTCGTACCATCTTTGAGATCTCCTCCTTCTGAACATGCGGGTAGCGGTAAGGCCTCACATTCGCCGGTTCTGCTCCCGGTACAATCTCTATGTGATGATCGTGCTCCCTCTCGGGTGGAAGACCATGAGGCTCCTCAAATAAATCTGCGAACCCCTGTAAGAGAGCAGCCAAATCAGTAGGTATACCTGCCTCCGTCGTGGTCTCCGTTGACAGAGGTATGAGCTGCATCAAGTAGCTGTGCGCGCCGGGTCCGGGCAAGCCGACTAGGGGCTGAAGTGCAGCCCTTGGGCTAGGCCGAATGCCATCCAATCTAACTCGCCGTCCGCTCCGTCTGAAAGTCACCCACATCTCGGCGAAGTCGAATGTAACTGGGCCAAGACTCTGCAGCCACTGCGTACCAAGGACCAAATTAGCTCCTTGTAATGCCAACGGATAGAGATCGAGCTTGAATTGGCTGCCCTGGATCGTCAAAGTGATGCCTTGGCATATGCCCTCCGCCCTCAACGTGGCTCCGTCACCCAATGCCATGTCGAAGCCCAATGTCGGCTCTGCTATGAGACCGATCTGTTTGACGAGCCTCTCATCCAAAAAATTGTGGGTGCTGCCCGTATCTATGAGGATACGCACCACACGTCTTTTGATCATGCCGTCCACGCGTAGCGTTTTCGGTGTCGCCGATCCGGAGTAGGCATGCAATGAAATCTGAGGTGGCACGTCCTCTTCCTCGGCCTCTAAATCTTGGGGCTCGTCCTCAGCAACCTCATCACCATCTTCAGCCACGGCCTCATCCTCCAATCCGTCGATCAACATCACCGCTCCGACGGGCCGCACACACCGGTGTCTCGGTGTAAATTTCTCATCGCAGCGAAAACATAGGCCTTTTGCTCGATGTTCCTCCACTTGTGCTGGTGTCAAGGTCCTCCCGGGTGGACGCTCAACCCTCTTGACGTCACCTGACAAGCGAAGAGGGGTCCTCGGCCCTGTGTTGGCTGCTGCAGTCGTCGGCACTCTCGGCTGGCCGATGGAGCCCCCTGTGGTTTGGCCGGCCCGGGGGTTGGTCCAGCTGCCCCGTGCCACTGATCGAGTGGTCTTGATCTTCTCTTCCACCATCAGGGCCAAGGCAAAGGCATCCTCCAGAGATTGTGGCCGCAAAGTCCTCACCTCGGCTTGAATGTCGACACGAAGTCCTCCGAGGTATACGCTTTTCAGCGCGGAGTCGCTCCACCCCACCACTCGGTTGCTGATCCTCTCAAACTCCTCTTGAAAAGCTCTAACAGTAGTCTTTTGGGTGACCCTT
Organism: Phoenix dactylifera; assembly: GCF_009389715.1. Classification (NCBI taxonomy): domain Eukaryota; kingdom Viridiplantae; phylum Streptophyta; class Magnoliopsida; order Arecales; family Arecaceae; genus Phoenix; species Phoenix dactylifera. Next base: position 20,245 of record NW_024068012.1, on the reverse strand, counting down.
GATAGCATAGACTGGAAGTCATCGTACTCGGTAGGGCCGAAATGCCGACAAATTGCTGCAGAAAAATCCTCCCAACCATTGAAAGGTCGGGCTCGGTCGGCGGTTTGAAACCATCGCAGGGCGGTCTCTTCTAGGTGAAAAGATGAGATTAATACCTTTTGGTCCTCCGCTGTGCCATGGTAGTGAAAGAACCGCTCAGCTCGATACACCCAATCGAGAGGATCGCCATCTTTAAACTTGGAAAATTTCAGCCTAAGAGTCAGTCCGCGATTTCCTCCCTCTCGATCTCCATTACAGTCCCGATCTCGTTCATATCCTCGGCGTGGGTACTCCCCCACATGCTGGTTCCTCATCTGAAAATTCTGGATGGGATCATCCTCCATATCCGACCCGTCATCGATGCCAATCGGGCTCATCCCCCGAGCCCTAGCGCGTGCGCCAATCGGTATGAGCTCGGGTCGAGGTCTAGGTCGATCTTCTCCATGGTCCAGCCGCATCTCCTCTGGTGGGTTGGGAAGGAGAGGCTCACGAGGAGGGGGTCCCCTCCGTCCTGGTCGTCCACGGGTAGGGGCCGGAGATTCTACCCGGGTCCGCCGTGGAGCTCCCCCCGGTGGAGTTTCTTGCCGCTGATTTAGCAATAGTTGCAACATCATCTCGATATGGCGTTGCGTGGTATCCATCTTCTCCATCAATTATTGTTGGCTCTGCTGCATAGTTGTTTGATTCCCACACAAGAACTCCAAGAGACGGTCGGTGGAATCAAGATCGGGTCTCAGGTCCGCCGAGGCCGCGGGTGATCGCGAGCCTTCTTGATGTGGGTCGATGCCCCTTGAAGATGCCGCTTTTTGCTGCTTCGAGGTTGTAGAGCGGGTGTTCACCATCTTCCAAGGCCAAGGATTGAACTGCTCTGATACTAAATTGATGCAATCCGATAGAATTTGATCCGTATCTCAAGATTCTTGACTCTTCTTGATTTCTGGAAGGGTGGTTCCGACCTGATTGCAGATACAATTTTTGAAGATCCGTCCATCAGATCGATCTCAATTTTGTATATGTTGTAGATCTCCGCGTTAGCTTTCCAGCGGTAGGTCGTGGGTCTAGAGAGGACGTCGGGATCTTGAGATATCAGCCTCCGACTGATGACTACGTAGGGAAGGACGGGCTGATAGTCCGACGGGATGGAGTTGTTTGTAGAGGCTGGAAGGGATCAAAGAGGAGAGGAAGAAGAGGGAGAAGGTGGCTGGCCTCTCGGGATAGAGGTGGTGCAGCCGGATAAAGGAGGGGGCGGCGGCCTTGGACGGCGGCCTAGGGAGAGGGGGAAGGCGTCGCAAGAAGAGAAGAGAGAAGAGAAGAGAGCTAGGCAAAAGCCTTTCAATTAATTTTTGCATGCTGAAATAGGTGCTCACCACATCTATTTATAGGTGGCTACCTGACTCCTTAACTTGACTTGATCTAATTGAATTCAAGAAACAACTAAACCCAGAGCGACTCTAATAAAGGCCAAGTCGGCTAGCCCGAGCAAGGCTATGCTGAAATAAAATTAACATCAAGGACTCAAAAGCAAAAATAACCAAATAATTAAGTCCGAGGCGGTCTAGTGGATCCAACCGCATCAATTTTAAAAAAGAAAGTTTGTGAAGAAAGTTAAACCAACAAATTTTAAAAAAAATGCAACTGATAATAATATCAGTTGGGAGAACCTAGGACAAGGAATTCACCACTAACATCGGAACAAGGGTTAATTGTATTTTAATTTATTTTTGGATTAACATGCCAATTGGCTACAAGCCTAATAAGCATTTAATTTACAAAAGTAATTTGGGAATAATCCATCTTCAGTTGGCATGAAATGTCTACCCTAAAATAAGGTGGCAGGACACTGCATCTTCCTTAAACATGGACTATCTTTATATTCACTCAGTGATCATGAAAAACAGTTGTACGAACATCATATTTAAAGTCACAGAGATTAAATATGAGATGAAAGAAAAATATTTATTTAAGAGTAAGAGGGTTCATACAACTTCAAGAATATAAAAATTAAATACATAAAATCCGTGTCCCTTTGTTAGGGCTGCATCCAGCCCTAGTGAAGAGCCTAAGCTTCCATGCATTGGTGGACGGCAGCAGCGCAGGAGGCTTCCATCACTTCTGGCTCTTCTTCCTTTCCTCCACTGGCTTTTCTTCTCTCCAAATAAATTACTCGATGGGATATTGGATACTAGCCCCTCGCTTGCCCCTCTGTTCACGTTGACTCCCCTTTATATAGGCTGCCAACTCCCTCTCTCCTCCTCTATGGCTGATCCGAATGCGAGGATAAAGACGTGAGTGATCCAGCTGAATGCGGCTGGGAGAATATCTTGCTGGATTGTGGAAGATGGATGGAGTTCATCCAGAATGACGCGTGAAACAAGGGATTCGGAAGAAGATTAATGCTGTGAACAGATGCCTGGGAGCGGAAGTTGGTAGGAGCTGGATTCGGTGAACATGCTGAGAGATGATGCGGAAGAAGCCTTGAATCGTGGACGGCTGCTGGCTGTGATTCGCGAACGTGAAGAATCTGGAAGAAGCTGATCACGGATTCGGTTGAATGCTGGGCGGGATTCGTGATAAGCTATTGTTTTGATCCGTGATGAGCTGCATCTGCTGGGAGGATGCAGAGAAAATCTCGGACGCGGAAGGAGCTGGAAGGAAATGGTTCTGGAATTTCGAGATGCAGGGGAAGAAGTTTGATCCGAGAAGATGATGATGGGAGCAATCTGGAACGAGAGGAAGCTCGGGAACGGCTTGAGACGTTGGGAGTAATCCGGCGGGTTGTTGGATTCAGCTCTATCTTGGGAGGATAAGCTCGGGAAGGAGGATGAACTCAGTTCTGTTTCTGAAACAGGGGAGGATGTGGATTGTGTGAGGCTTGGGAGGAGCTGGAACTTATCCATGGGAATGGAATCAATCTGCGAACGGGATGAAGGCTGGATAATCGGTGTAATGTTCGGGCCCACAACCTACTAGGCCCAATAAGAAATAGGCCCAGTTAGGGGTTTGGGCCCAAATTTTTACTGTGGGCAGTACTATCAGAGTGGCAACCGGGAAGAGGTTGCCACCTCATGCTGAGAAGAGAAAGGATAAGGCCACAATTGGCCGACAGGGGAGGGTCACCTCATGCCCCACGTGGCAAGGCCAGACGCAATGGCAGAGCAGGGGGGGCAGCTGGAAGCTCCCGGAGCTAAGAGGGCAGGGGGGATGGGACCTCACCGAGGGGCCCCCCCAGCCATGCAAAACCTAGAGCCGCCACCTCAACCCCCCTACTGGCAGCCGATTCCGGCACGCCTGAGACCGGGGGGGAGCGGCTGACAGTCTCGAAGCAAGGAAGGAAGGAGAGGATGGGACCTCTCAGAGGAGGTCTCAACCCTTAAACAAATTATTTAAGCCTCTGCCGGCAACCCCAAGTCACAGACCCCCTAGAACACTGAACGAGAGAGAGAGCCGAAGCCCTGGAGCCGAAGGCGAAGGAGCCCTGAAGCTCCAGGAGGAAGGAGGGACTACCAAGGGGAGGTACTGCCCGACTGCAACCGGCCAAGGTAAGGAGTTTTTAGGGTTAGGGTTTAACAGAAGTAAAGAAACCCCTCTGTGGGGTGCTCTCCCCCTCTGTGTCAACAGTGAAACAGAGGGGAGGAGGCCGGCACAGGAGAGGGAAAAAAACCCACAAGCCCCGGGTCGGGCCGGACTCACAGGCCGCGTACTTGACCACCCGGGCCGAACCCAACCGGGCTCGGCCCGCGGACGAACCAGACACCGCGGCCTCGGCCGCGGGTACCCTAGGGATCGGGGGGCAACCCGAGCCGCCGGATCTGGCCGGGACGGCAACAAAGGCGGCCACAGGGCCGCCAGCCCCGGCCGGACCACCACCTCTTCTCCGGCAAGAGGTGGTGGTGTCGGAAGGAAGGACCAAGGAAAAGAAAAGAAAAGAAAAATAATAATAATAATAATAATAATAATAAAAATGAACTCATCGGACCTTGAAGCTTCATCCTCTCCGGCCATACTCACCGTGGACGAAGCGAGAGGAGGCTCTCGGGTATAGCCCGGACCCCGACCCGTCTCCGAGCCCCCTTCCCCTCTCTGGCATCACTTCGAAGAGGAGGAAGGGCTGGCCTTCCACCGCTACTGCCCGAGGTGGGAACCCCGACTCGGCCGAAGGGCCGGGGAAGTTCCACCCCAGTGGCCGGCAAAAAGGGAAAAAAAGGGGATTAGGGTTTCGGCGGAGACAACAAAGAAAGAAAGAAAGAAAGAGAGAGGAGGAAGAGGCCGTAGATCCGGCCGGAGGAGAAGAAGAAGGCCGGAGGACCGGCCGAAATGGCTAGGGCTTCCGGTCGGAACCAAGGAGAGAGAGAGAAGGAGAGGAAAAGAGAGGGAGAGAGAAAAGAAGAGGGAGTGACCGAGAGAGGAGGAGACCGTCGTCCTCTCTTCGCCGGAGAGTAGAGGAGAAGAGGAAGGGGAGATCGGGATGAAAGAAGAAGGGAGGAGAGGAAGCTTCGGGAAGGAGAAGAAAAGAAAAAGGAGAAGAGAAGAAAAGGAAGAAAAAGGGAAAGAAAAAGAAAAAGAAAAAGAAGGAAAAGAGAAGAAAAGAAAAAAAAAATGAATGAAATGGGTTTAGCCAAATTTGACTAACCTAAGCCCAATTAGACTGGGCTAAGTCTAAATCTGAGCTCAATCAGATTGGGCTAAGTCTGGATGAGCCCAAACTATAAATTGGGTAAAATCCGAGCTAATTTAAGTTAAATAGAAATGGGTCCGAACCCAATTAAGCTGAGTTGGTCTCAGCAGACCTAATTGATTGTGAATCAGGCCCAATTCAAGCCCAATTCAACTGACAGAAGATCGAATTGATCTTGGGCTAACCCTGACTCAGGCCCAAATGAGCCACATTGACCAAATCAGAGGACCCAATTGGCTAGAAAAGGTTGGACCCAATTATAAACGAGGCCCCATCCTTTAATTAAAAATCCATTCAACCCATGTGGACCCAATCTGGTTTTAAATCGAACCCCAAAGGCTTCAAATTGGACTTGGGCTAAATCTTTGGATGGGATCCAAGCAAGTAAGTTCATAGTATGATGAACTAAGAGATTTTATAATAAATAAATGGGGAATAATGTAAACCCTATGATGTTGTTTTAGGTGATTAAGGATTGTCACCTGGACTTGAGTAATTTGGAAAGCGAATTGATGTAACTTGGTGCAAAAATAAAATTGTTCTCCCAAGTGCAGGAGAATCGCACAAGTAGTAAAATCTCGGGAGTCCGAGGTCGAATCCTCAGGAAACGATCTATAGATTATTAGCGTAATTTTTAGATGTAATTTTCAGTTAAATAAATTTGTGGATTAAAATGATGTTTTGGTTTTTAGCAATTAAATGCAAAGAATAATAAACAAAATTCAATGAAATAAAGATGGTAGGGATCTGGAATCCTCCTTGATGATATTGCATCCAAGGAATAAACTCTATGGTTCTTGATTAAAGATTAAATGTAGGATAGATCTAATCATGGTATATATTTCGTGAACATATGAAGTCAATTTCTAAGCATCCGTCGTGCTTTCTACGTCTACGACGAATCAAATACTAAAGCAATCCATATATCAATAATCATAATCCATTAAAGATCTATCTATGAAATAACTATGCATGAATCAAGAACATATCAATAAATATAAACCATTGAAAGCAAAAGTTTAGAGTTTACTTCAAAGAGCAATACATCAAAGGTTCCTCCATCACCCTCCCTAAGACTTTAGCCACTCATTGACGAGTGTTGTCTCGTGAGGATTTTCAGGGATGTTACCCACAAACATAATGAATTATATGACATGAGATTCTAATAAAAATAAATCCTAAGCTAATACATATGTAATTAATTGACATATATTTTCAAGTATGGCAACCGTCAAAGCAAGAAAATATAAAAGTGAAGTGTGCATCAAACCGCATGACTTTCTCAGAGTACTAATACCTCCACCACAACAGGGCACCGCCTGAGTTTTAGGTGCACTACTCAAGTTCACAAGTATTTTCTACAATTTATTAGAACCTGATCCATCAAATTTTTAGAATATTGATAAGTGCTAAATAATGCATAAATTAATATCTTATTCATAGCACTTATCATTATTTTAATTTACATATTTTGTAAATTTAACTAAAAAAATTGTGTTACCTTCACCATTGCATTATTAAAAATAATTCGATTTTGCTTAATTTTATTGATCCATCTAATGTATGCAGGTCAAATCAAATTCATCTGGGATGAGCCCTGAACCCAAATCGCATGCACCCCATGAATTGGACCTTTCCAACCAATTAGAGTCGAGCCCAATTTTCTTTTCCAACATTGAGCTCATCCCGAACAAATTCTTTTCACGAATCTCGGTGCATCCCGTTCATGAGCCATATCCTGCCGAATCATCTTCCTCTTCCTAGCTTATATCCCCTTCATTACCGTTCAACAAATCCCACGCATATCCCACGGTTAGCCATGAGCTTTTACCACGAAATCCATCCCATGTCCGCAAGCTTCCCAGCTCCAAAAGCAAGCACAGCTCCCAGCTCACCAAACCAACCGAGTTCCGAAATCCTTTCAAACGCTCACGAGATAAGATCAAATCCCATGCAACATCCTCCCCTTCTCCCGTGTTCTCCCAGCAACGAACTCCCAAACCTCCCAGCTCCTCTGTTTCCAGCGGAACAAATCCTATTCCGTGATCATCTCCCAGCGTCTTCATCGTCCGCTTTCTTCCTCCGAGATCTGCTCACACATCCCTTCCATCAGCCGCATGGATCCGATTCCCTTCTCCCAGCTAGCAGCTAACGGATTAGAAGCTCCCATCTGCTTCATCCTCCCGAACTCCACATCATCCCTCTTCCGAACCGTATCCAACTTCCTCCCAGCTTCCGCTAGATCCCATTCGTGATGACAACCACCCACGGATAGCTCCTTCCGAACTCCCCTGCATTCACGGGATCCAAACAGAGTCATCCTCATCCCGCTATCAGCCGTGTCCACCGTTCACAGCTCCGAGATCTTCTCCAACGTCCCAGCATCCTCATCCTCTTCTCCGAATAACATCCAAGTTTTTCCTTCTCATCTTCTCTGCGCCCGTTTCAGCTCCCCTGTTCCAACATCTTCAAACCGAGTCATTCCCAGATTCTTCCTCCCGTCCGTGTCATCTTTCCATCATTTCTTCATCACAAAACCAATCCCGCTGCCAGCCAGGATAGCTCCCCCGTATCCCAGCCGAATCAACCAACCTCCTTCGGATTCCTTCCATAGCTATCTCTTCCGAGCTTCACGTGTAACCTCCCGAGCCATTCCCACGTCAACGGCATCATCGCCCATATCCCAGCTGCCATGCCTCCCCTGTTTCACGCGTAATCAACCGAGATCCTTGCTCCAACGTCCAAGCTTCATCTCAGCTCCACGGACTGCGACCCCAGCCACCAACGAAATTCAGCTCCAACCGCTCCCGCGTCCGACTCTCCCGCGGCCAACAAATTTCAGCTTCATCCTTACCCTCTCACCGTTCGGATCAACCACAAAGCAAGGAGGGTGGGGTGCTGGTGAAGCTATAAAAGGAGGAGAGCTATCTTCCTTCGATCATCGCTTCTCGGAGACTGAAATCCCAGTGCATGAGGGAGAGAGTAGTTTGGTTATTTTGGGAATAACTTCCCATGTATATAAAAAAATAAGGAGGAGAGAAAGGGAGGAAGGAATCAGAAAAGAGAAGAAAGGGATGGGAGCCTGCTGCTGTGCTGCTGCTGCCACCCACAACGCCATGCAGGGCTGATCTCCTCTCTAGGGCCGGATGTAGCCCTAACAAAGGGCCAAGGGTTTTTATATTTTGATTTCTATTCTTGGAGTTGTATAAACTTTATTCTGCTTCTAATGAATATTTTATTTCATCTCATATTTAATTTCTGTGATTTTAAATATGATGTTTATACAACTGTTCTTCATGATCACTAAGTAAATATAAGATAGTCCATGCTTAGGGAAGATGCGATGTGCTGCCACCTTAGATTAGGGTAGACATTTCATGCCAACCGAAGATGGATTATGCCCAAATTACTTTTGTGAATTTTTATTTAAATGCTTATTAGGCTTGTAGCCAATTTGCATGTTTATCCAAGAATAAAATAAAATATAATTAATCCTTGTTCCGATGTTAGTGGTGAATTCCTTGCCCTAGGTTCTCCCAAACTGATATCCTTTTAATTGCATTTTCTTTTATTTAATTACTTAGTTTAATAGTCTTCACAAATTCTCTTTTTCAAATATTTTTATTTTTAAAGAAAAAACAACTACACCCCAATCCCTGTGGATCGATACCCGTAATCACTATCCTACCAGATACGTGCTATTGCGTGGTCTTTAAAGTTGACTATCCCCGGCAACGGCGCCAAAAATTGATAGTCAACTTTAAAGACCACGCAATAGCACGTATCTGGTAGGATAGTGATTACGGGTATCGATCCACAGGGATTGGGGTGTAGTTGTTTTTTCTTTAAAAATAAAAATATTTGAAAAAGAGAATTTGTGAAGACTATTAAACTAAGTAATTAAATAAAAGAAAATGCAATTAAAAGGATATCAGTTTGGGAGAACCTAGGGCAAGGAATTCACCACTAACATCGGAACAAGGATTAATTATATTTTATTTTATTCTTGGATAAACATGCAAATTGGCTACAAGCCTAATAAGCATTTAAATAAAAATTCACAAAAGTAATTTGGGCATAATCCATCTTCGGTTGGCATGAAATGTCTACCCTAATCTAAGGTGGCAGCACATCGCATCTTCCCTAAGCATAGACTATCTTATATTTACTTAGTGATCATGAAGAACAGTTGTATAAACATCATATTTAAAATCACAGAAATTAAATATGAGATGAAATAAAATATTCATTAGAAGCAGAATAAAGTTTATACAACTCCAAGAATAGAAATCAAAATATAAAAACCCTTGGCCCTTTGTTAGGGCTACATCCGGCCCTAGAGAGGAGATCAGCCAGCCCTGCATGGCGTTGTGGGTGGCAGCAGCAGCACAGCAGCAGGCTCCCATCCCTTTCTTCTCTTTTCTGATTCCTTCCTCCCTTTCTCTCCTCCTTATTTTTTTATATACATGGGAAGTTATTCCCAAAATAACCAAACTACTCTCTCCCTCATGCACTGGGATTTCAGTCTCCGAGAAGCGATGATCGAAGGAAGATAGCTCTCCTCCTTTTATAGCTTCACCAGCACCCCACCCTCCTTGCTTTGTGGTTGATCCGAACGGTGAGAGGGTAAGGATGAAGCTGAAATTTGTTGGCCGCGGGAGAGTCGGACGCGGGAGCGGTTGGAGCTGAATTTCGTTGGTGGCTGGGGTCGCAGTCCGTGGAGCTGAGATGAAGCTTGGACGTTGGAGCAAGGATCTCGGTTGATTACGCGTGAAACAGGGGAGGCATGGCAGCTGGGATATGGGCGATGATGCCGTTGACGTGGGAATGGCTCGGGAGGTTACACGTGAAGCTCGGAAGAGATAGCTATGGAAGGAATCCGAAGGAGGTTGGTTGATTCGGCTGGGATACGGGGGAGCTATCCTGGCTGGCAGCGGGATTGGTTTTGTGATGAAGAAATGATGGAAAGATGACACGGACGGGAGGAAGAATCTGGGAATGACTCGGTTTGAAGATGTTGGAACAGGGGAGCTGAAACGGGCGCAGAGAAGATGAGAAGGAAAAACTTGGATGTTATTCGGAGAAGAGGATGAGGATGCTGGGACGTTGGAGAAGATCTCGGAGCTGTGAACGGTGGACACGGCTGATAGCGGGATGAGGATGACTCTGTTTGGATCCCGTGAATGCAGGGGAGTTCGGAAGGAGCTATCCGTGGGTGGTTGTCATCACGAATGGGATCTAGCGGAAGCTGGGAGGAAGTTGGATACGGTTCGGAAGAGGGATGATGTGGAGTTCGGGAGGATGAAGCAGATGGGAGCTTCTAATCCGTTAGCTGCTAGCTGGGAGAAGGGAATCGGATCCATGCGGCTGATGGAAGGGATGTGTGAGCAGATCTCGGAGGAAGAAAGCGGACGATGAAGACGCTGGGAGATGATCACGGAATAGGATTTGTTCCGCTGGAAACAGAGGAGCTGGGAGGTTTGGGAGTTCGTTGCTGGGAGAACACGGGAGAAGGGGAGGATGTTGCATGGGATTTGATCTTATCTCGTGAGCGTTTGAAAGGATTTCGGAACTCGGTTGGTTTGGTGAGCTGGGAGCTGTGCTTGCTTTTGGAGCTGGGAAGCTTGCGGACATGGGATGGATTTCGTGGTAAAAGCTCATGGCTAACCGTGGGATATGCGTGGGATTTGTTGAACGGTAATGAAGGGGATATAAGCTAGGAAGAGGAAGATGATTCGGCAGGATATGGCTCATGAACGGGATGCACCGAGATTCGTGAAAAGAATTTGTTCGGGATGAGCTCAATGTTGGAAAAGAAAATTGGGCTCGACTCTAATTGGTTGGAAAGGTCCAATTCATGGGGTGCATGCGATTTGGGTTCAGGGGTCATCCCAGATGAATTTGATTTGACCTGCATACATTAGATGGATCAATAAAATTAAGCAAAATCGAATTATTTTTAATAATGCAATGGTGAAGGTAACACAATTTTTTTAGTTAAATTTACAAAATATGTAAATTAAAATAATGATAAGTGCTATGAATAAGATATTAATTTATGCATTATTTAGCACTTATCACACCCCCCAACCTACATTTTGCTAGTCCTCAAGCAAAATAAAAAAAACTAACTCACTTTCGCAGGAATCGCGATTGCATTTACCGTATGCAATAAGGCTTTAAACCCCTAGGTGGCCCTAGTGGACGAGTTTTGTCTCGTGAGGGTTTCCGGCTCAGATACCCACAAACTGTGGTCGAAAAAATTTATTTTATTATTTTATAAAATCTAATTTCAAATGCATAGGTGCTAAAAATTTCAAAAGCACACAAAGTTTTAATCACTAAGTCAGCCCAAATCCTAGGTCAAAATGCAACTTAAGTTGAAGTCATTAAGTTTCCGTTAGAGAGTTGTAAGGCTAATTTATACTTGGGTGCTCGGTGATGTCTGGACCATACACAAGCTAAGGCTTTAGATTCTCCAAAATACTGCTAAAACTAGTAGTTTCCAAGAATTGGTCAGATAAGACTTAATCACTGATTCAAAATCATCCTATCTTGCAGGATTTCGAGAGTTGTGGATGTTTACTTTAATACCTCATGGGCTTTATCTGTAATATTCCAGTTTACTCGAATTTTTACAACGACGGCTTTCACACTATCGTCTTTTTCAAGGTCAATATTATATTATTATTATATTTTTTTTTCTTTTTTTGAGATTTATAAATTACGCACTTTTACTCTTGTAATGATTCCTCCGTGTAGCGAGCATTCAGTCAACACTCCCACACCAGATGGCGTAAGGTGTTGGGCATCAAGACTCCCCTACGGACTTATGCTCGGGTTTCTCATTACAAGCCCGCTGACCTTTGACAATAGGTAGCCCTTTTCGATGTACCTGACTAAATTCACTTTTTTTTTTTTTTTGGATAAAAGTGAATTAGATAAGTATGATTCATCAGGACTCAAGGTTGCTACCAGACTTAACAACATAATGTTGAACCTAACCCTTAGAAGTGTAGGCCATGTGTGTTGTGAAATTCCAAAGTAAAAATTATCTTACAACTCACTAAAAGAACTTTTAATAAAAAGAACTCAAATTGACTTACTCCTGACTAATCATTGGGCTTTTTAGATTTTATATACTTTGTGTGATTATCATTTCAGCACTAAGGCATAGAAATTAGGTTTTTTTTTTTTTTTTTTTTTTTTGAAATTCATTTTTTTTTAATTCACTTGAAAATGTGAAAATGCGAAGAATTCCTTCAAAAATTCAAATCCTATTACCCCCCAACCTAGATCAGACATTGTCCTCAATGTTTTTTTTTTTTTTTGATTTTTTTTAATTAATTTTTTTTTAATATTTTATTATTATTATTATTATTTTTTTTGTTTTACGAAAATATGATGCATATGGAGGATAGAAGCATTGTACCTTAGTTGCATCAGTAATATGAGGGATCCTGAAAAAAAAAATGCAACAAGAAAATATGCAAAAAAAAATCTATGGAAATTGGGTTGCCTCCCAACAAGCGCTAAGTTTAACGTCTTCAGCCAGACGCAGTGCATCCTTTATTCATCCCGATAAATAGGATCCATTAAATCAAGGGATTCAATCAACTGTCCGTCTGCAACACATTCTATATAAGGTTTCAATCTTTGACCATTGACGTTTAGGATACGACCATCACTGAGGTTTTGAATTTCTACTGCCCCATGAGAAAAAACTTTCTTAACTAAGAAGGGGCCATCCCACCTAGAGCGAAGTTTACCAGGAAAGAGACGCAATTTAGAATTGAATAACCAAACCTTTTGATTAGGCTCGAAAGACTTGCGGTTAATGTATTTATCATGGAAAGCCTTAGTCCTTGCCTTGTATATTTTGGCATTTTCATACGCTTCATTGCGTAACTCTTCAAGCTCATTAAGTTGAAGTTTCCGGTTAGAACCAGCTGCAGCCATATCAAAGTTAAACTTTTTAATGGCCCAAAAAGCTCTATGCTCGAGTTCTACGGGTAAGTGGCAAGCTTTTCCAAAAATCAGTCGATAAGGAGATATGCCAATAGGAGTCTTATAGGCAGTACGATAAGCCCAGAGAGAATCATTTAATCTTTGAGACCAGTCCTTCCTATCAGGGCGTATTGTTTTCTCTAAGATGTGTTTTATCTCCCTATTAGAAACTTCAACTTGTCCGCTTGTTTGGGGATGGTACGGGGTGGCAACTTTGTGGGTGATTGAATATTTGCGAATCAAAGCTTCAAAAGATCGGTTGCAGAAATGTGATCCCCCATCACTAATGATAGCTCGGGGTACGCCAAAGCGACTAAATATGTTTGTTTGTAAGAACTTAACCACAACCTTGTGATCGTTACTCCTAGTGGCAACTGCTTCTACCCACTTTGAAACATAGTCAACCCCGACAAGAATGTACTCAAAACCAAAAGAACGCGGGAAAGGGCCCATGAAGTCAATACCCCATACATCAAAAATTTCTATAATTAAAATGGGGTTAAGTGGCATCATATCTCTACGGGTGATTGTACCCATTCGCTGGCATCGCTCACAAGTTTGGCAAAATTTGTGAGCATCCTTAAACAAAGAAGGCCAATAAAATCCACTCTGTAAGACTTTAGCTGCAGTTTTTCTACCACCAAAATGTCCTCCGCAGGCTTGAGTATGACAAAAATTAAGAATACTCTGAAATTCACATTCCGGCACACATCGACGGATTACTTGATCTGGGCAGTACTTAAATAGATCAGGATCATCCCAAAAGTAGAACTTAACTTGCGAAAAGAATCGATCCTTGTCCTGCTTGGACCAGTGATCGGGAATTTGTCCTATGGCAAGATAGTTCACTATGTTAGCGAACCAAGGTGTTTTCATTTGTTGTACCTCAAACAATTGTTCATCGGGAAAGGAGTCATGAAGTGGTGAAATGTTATGAGGAGGTTCGAGAACGATCCTAGACAAATGGTCTGCTACAACGTTTGTGGTGCCTTTCTTATCACGAATTTCTAGATTGAATTCCTGTAACAATAGGATCCATCGAATTAGGCGAGGCTTGGTGTCTTTCTTTGAAAGGAGGTACCGGAGAGCAGAATGATCAGTGAACACAATAACTTTGGACCCTAAGAGATAGGACCGAAACTTATCCAGGGCAAATACTACAGCTAGTAATTCTTTCTCAGTAGTGGTATAATTCAATTGTGCATCTGAGAGCGTTTTACTAGCGTAGTAGATGACGTGAGGTAGCTTTTCTACTCGTTGTCCTAAAACTGCCCCAATGGCATAGTCAGAAGCATCACACATAAGTTCGAATGGAAGGGTCCAATTGGGAGGTTGTATGATGGGTGCTGTAGACAGCTTAGATCGGAGTTTTTCAAAGGCCTCTTTACATGCTTCATCAAAAACAAAGGGTGTATCCTTGGCAAGGAGATTGCACAAGGGCCTCGAGATTTTGCTAAAGTCTTTAATGAAGCGACGGTAAAATCCAGCATGGCCAAGAAAAGAACGAATTTGTTTCATAGATTTGGGTGGAGGAAGATTAGAAATAAGATCAACTTTAGCTTTATCTACTTCAATCCCTCTTTTGGACATAATGTGTCCCAAAACTATTCCCTCTTGAACCATAAAATGGCTCTTCTCCCAACTTAGCACTAGATTGGTTTCCTTACATCTTTTCAGAACCAGGGCTAAATTACTGAGACAATCATCGAATGAGGGGCCAAAAACTGAAAAATCATCCATGAATACTTCCAGAAATTTTTCTACCATGTCGGAAAAAATTGCCATCATGCATCGTTGAAATGTCGCAGGTGCATTGCATAGTCCAAATGGCATTCTTCTATATGCAAATGTTCCGAATGGACATGTGAAAGTGGTTTTCTCTTGATCATCAGGATACACGGCCACTTGGTTATATCCAGAATAACCATCTAAGAAACAGTAGAAACCCTGACCGGCTAACCTTTCCAATATCTGGTCAATAAATGGCAAAGGGAAATGATCCTTCCTAGTCATGGAGTTAAGCTTTCTATAGTCGATGCAAACACGCCAGCTAGTGGTCGTGCGTGTAGGCATTAATTCTCCTTCTGCATTTTCAACCACAGTAATGCCCGACTTTTTTGGTACTACTTGAGTCGGACTCACCCAGTTGCTATCAGAGATAGGATAAATGATTCCAGCATCTAGCAACTTTACTACTTCTTTCTTGACCACCTCTTTCATGTTAGGGTTAAGTCTCCTTTGCATTTCACGGGTTGGTTTTGCATTTTCTTCTAGGTGAATGCGATGCATGCA
The DNA here is from genome assembly GCF_009389715.1 of Phoenix dactylifera. Lineage (NCBI taxonomy): Eukaryota > Viridiplantae > Streptophyta > Magnoliopsida > Arecales > Arecaceae > Phoenix > Phoenix dactylifera. The sequence goes on along the minus strand of NW_024068012.1, from coordinate 5,232 downwards.
AATAGATGGGTCAATCTCCTTTAGATCAGTTACAGACCATCCAATTGCATGTTTGTGTTCTCCGAGTACACTCAAAAGTTGACTCTCCTGTTTGTCAGATAGGTCAGCTGCGATGATTACAGGTAGGGTATCTTCGGGTCCTAGAAAAGCATACTTAAGGGTTACCGGAAGTGGTTTTAACTCAAGTTTGGGAGGGGACTCGATGGAGGGGCACTGTAGTGTACTGGAAAGAGTAGGAAGAGGTTCATATCGGACATGCCAAGGATGAGAATTTGTGAGAGACGGATTGTCAAGTAGGACATTGACTTCTTTTATGGCATTGTTTAAATCAAGATTATCAATGTCAAAATGGGCTAGACATGCTTCCAGAGGATCATCTGCCAGAATATAGGGAAGGGCTTCTTCTACAAGATCGTCCATTCTGTCTACTAGAAAACACTCATCTTCCCTTGCAGGTTGATCGGAGGCATGGAATACATTCAGTTTGACTTTCATGTTCCCAAAGGATATATCCATCACCCCCGTTCTACAGTTAATACATGCATTGGCTGTAGCTAGAAAGGGACGACCAAGAATCATGGGGATCTGTTTCTTAAGATTGGGCACAGGTTCCATATCAAGGACGATGAAATCGACTGGAAAATAAAATTTGTCGACCTTGACTAGGACATCTTCAATTGTTCCTCGTGGTATTTTAACAGATCGATCAGCCAACTGTAGGGACACCGAGGTAGGCTTCAATTCACCTAATCCGAACTTTTCATAGACTGAATAAGGAAGGAGGTTAACACTCGCCCCTAGATCTAATAATGCTCGATCAATAGGATTGTCTCCTACCACACAGGAGATGGTAGGGGCACCAGGATCTTTGAACTTAGGAGGGGTTTTGTGCTGAAGGATGGAGCTTACTTGTTCAGTCAGGAAGACCTTTTTAGGCACATGAGTCCTAGATTTTCGTTTCTGTGTACAAAGATCTTTGAGAAATTTGGCATAAGATGGAACTTGTCTAATAGCATCAAGAAGTGGGAGGTTGATTTTGACTTGTTTGAAAACCTCCATCATCTCCTCTAGTGAAGTTTCTTTTTTGCCAAAGGGAGAGGGTGAATTGAGAGCATCAGGAAATGGGGCCTTCGGGATGTGAGTTTTGGCCGAAGCTGGAAGAGCTGAAGAAGAAGAAGGTTTTGGATTGTCATGTGATACATTTTGCTCTTCCTTTTTACCTTCTTTATTGTTACCCTCCCCAATCTTATTGTCTACTACACGTCCACTCCTTAGGGTAGTCAAAGCATTGGCCTGTTCATGATGAATTGTATTCGGTTGATTTTCTTGAGCCATGTATTGTCCCCTAGGATTACTCACTGGTTGGCTTGGAAGCTTTCCTTCCTCTCGCTTGTTCAGTGCATTAGCTAGTTGCCCCATTTGGGATTCTAGCTTGGCGATAGATTGCGTGTGAGAGTGCACCAATTGTGTAATGGTTTCCAAACCTTGAAGGGAGGTCAACACTTTCTCCTCAAAGGCTGTGTTTCTTTGGGGTGCTGGGGGAGTGTGTTGAAATTGAGTCGAAGGACGGTAGGGATTAACAGTCTGGTATGGTTGAAAGTTTTGGGAATAAGGCTGGGAAGTACTGGAAGTCTGCTGCTTCCAAGAAAAATTCGGATGGTTGCGCCACCCCGGGTTATAAGTGTTAGAATATGGATCATTACCCGGTCGGGACTGTGTTTGGGCAGCATTTACTTGTTCTTGCACGAATTCGGGGAATTGTGCTGCCGAAGGACACTCAAAAACAGTGTGAGATGGGCTAGAACAGAGAGTACATACTTGTACTTGATGAAAGTTTACAAGCTGTTCTCTAGACATTAGCTGGTCCAATTTGTGGGATAATGCATCCACTTTCTCAGATAGACCTATGGACTGGCTAACTTCAAATATGGTTCCTTTTCTTTGAGAACTCGGGGGTGCTTGACGAGCGGAGGAGGCATGGTGAAGGGAATTTTCATTAAGGTTCTCAAACAATTGCCATGCCTCATGTTCACTTTTGAGCATGAAAGTACCCCCACAAGAAGCATCAACCATCTGACGGTTTCGTTCAGACAACCCGTCATAGAAACATTGCACTAATTGCCATTTGGGTATTTGATGATGCGGGCATTTTCGGAGTAAGTCTCTAAATTTTTCCCAAGTTTCATGAAATTCTTCTCCATCAGATTGGGAGAAGCTCGTGATCGCACGCCTAAATTGGTTCGTTCTTCCTATGGGAAAATATTTTTTTAAAAATTCATGCTGCATTTGAGCCCATGAAAGAATTGAATTGGCTTCTAATGAGTGGAGCCATTGTTTAGCTCTATCCTTAAGGGAAAAAGGAAACAGCCTAAGTTTCAGAGCATCATCAGTGAAGTTCTGAATTTTGACAGTAGTGCAGATCTCAAGGAACTCATCCAAATGTTTATATGGGTCTTCATTGTTAAGTCCATAAAAAGAGGGAAGCATTTGGATGACACTAGACTTAATTTCAAAATGTGCAGCAGCGGTGGTATCAGGTAGTCGAACACAAAATGGAGAGGTATAAATAGAAGGAGTGAAGTACTCCTTTAGGAGTTTGGGTTGTTCTTCAGCCATCTTGATAGGTGAAGCAGATCCTAGGGTTTTATAAGTGCGGATTTTAGCTCGAAGGGTCCTAATAGAACGCTCTATTTCAGGGTCAAAAGGTATTAATTCAGGAGACCTGGAACGACACCCTAGCATACACTAAGACTCATCTGATTAGTCAAATACAGTCAAGCATGCACTAAAAAGAAAAATACATCAATTCCTTAAGTTCACCCTAAAATCACTAGATAGCTCCTAACTGGTTTGAAGATGGCACCTAAGCCTCCAATCCGGTCTAATGACTGAGCTGACCAGGTAAGCTCCCAGGTAAGTGGGGGGGTCACGATGCTGTGCAAAGGTGGACACGGCTGATAGCGGGATGAGGATGACTCTGTTTGGATCCCGTGAATGCAGGGGAGTTCGGAAGGAGCTATCCGTGGGTGGTTGTCATCACGAATGGGATCTAGCGGAAGCTGGGAGGAAGTTGGATACGGTTCGGAAGAGGGATGATGTGGAGTTCGGGAGGATGAAGCAGATGGGAGCTTCTAATCCGTTAGCTGCTAGCTGGGAGAAGGGAATCGGATCCATGCGGCTGATGGAAGGGATGTGTGAGCAGATCTCGGAGGAAGAAAGCGGACGATGAAGACGCTGGGAGATGATCACGGAATAGGATTTGTTCCGCTGGAAACAAAGGAGCTGGGAGGTTTGGGAGTTCGTTGCTGGGAGAACACGGGAGAAGGGGAGGATGTTGCATGGGATTTGATCTTATCTCGTGAGCGTTTGAAAGGATTTCGGAACTCGGTTGGTTTGGTGAGCTGGGAGCTGTGCTTGCTTTTGGAGCTGGGAAGCTTGCGGACATGGGATGGATTTCGTGGTAAAAGCTCATGGCTAACCGTGGGATATGCGTGGGATTTGTTGAACGGTAATGAAGGGGATATAAGCTAGGAAGAGGAAGATGATTCGGCAGGATATGGCTCATGAACGGGATGCACCGAGATTCGTGAAAAGAATTTGTTCGGGATGAGCTCAATGTTGGAAAAGAAAATTGGGCTCGACTCTAATTGGTTGGAAAGGTCCAATTCATGGGGTGCATGCGATTTGGGTTCAGGGGTCATCCCAAATGAATTTGATTTGACCTACATACATTAGATGGATCAATAAAATTAAGCAAAATCGAATTATTTTTAATAATGCAATGGTGAAGGTAACACAATTTTTTTAGTTAAATTTACAAATATCACTTGTTGTCTAAATTTGTCAAGAATGGTTCGCATATAAAGAAAGAGCTATCAATCCCAACTAAACAATCTGGGTACACAGAGATCCAAAACAATGGAGTCAAACCAGTCATTACCACATGTCACTAGGTTCAGTCCAACCAACCCTATTCATGCTTATTTTTATTTTTATTTTTAAACACATATGACGATTACAATGGTCCAACCCCATTAGGCTCTAGTAAGATCCATGTAGCGAGCTTTCAGCCAATGACCCCCGATCCAGTTGGCTCAAGACATTAGGTGAAACACCCCTCGGGCTTAATTACTCGAATCAGACTACGCCACGAGGCCAGACTTGTCATCATAAGGATTTTTTTTTTTTTTACAATTATGCAAGAAAAGAGAAGATAGACTGAACCATATATATATTTTTATTATATATGTGACTGCATCGTGACTATAGGTCAACAAGGTCGGATCATAAGGCACCTAAGTAATCTAACTGGGATATTCAACCTCTATCTTTATGTGAAAACCAAATCATGAACCTTATGGTACGAACAAGGATACTCGTACTTCTTTTACGGATAAGACTAACAAAAATGCAGTTAACAAATATGAACTCCTGAAGCTTTCCTATTGTCATTAAGTACATGTGTGGGGATCTAATAATAGATCTCTGATCAATCATAGTATGCATGTGTTCCTTGCCTTAATAGTTGCACAAACTCAATATGAAAATACATGTGTATTTGCTCAGAAAAGAAAGTAATAGAATAAATCAAATGCAAAAACAATTTTTTTTTTTTTTGCAAAATATTTTCCTCCCCCCAACTTAAATATTGCATTGTCCTCAATGTAAAAAAAAATGCAAGAAAACTATATGTGAGAAACAATAGAGAAAAGAATATTGGAGAGAAGAAGAATACCTTGAGCTGTTGATTTCCAAAAAAAGAAGACCTACAAAATAAGAAGAAAACTAGAAATAAAAGAAAAAATATAATTCTAACTAATATACACATACCTTTGTCGTCCAGCTCAGTCATAAGAAGGCTCCCCCAAAGAAAAAGAGTCCTCTTCATCTGCAAAATTCTCAAGAAAAGGTTTTAATCTTTGTCCATTTACCTTAAAAATTGTGCCATCCTCTGGATTTTCAATTTCAACTGCCCCGTGTGGAAAAACAGTTTTTACAATAAAAGGACCTATCCGTCTTGATCGTAACTTTCCAGGAAACAGATGTAAGCGGGAGTCATAACAAAGAACTTTTTGTGCAGGTTCAAAAGATTTTCTTAGAATTAATTTATCATGCCTTATTTTCATTCGTTCTTTACAAAGTCTACATTGTCATACGCATCCCGTCGAATTTCATTCAACTCACTTAGTTGTATTTTTCTGGCTAAACCAGCATCTGACAGTTCAAAGTTTA